>NW_007726201.1:462279-493245 GCF_000696425.1 Galeopterus variegatus
GGGGGGGGGGGGGGGGGGGGGTCCGAGCTCAAAACAGCACTGCAAAGGCAAAGTTTACTCTATCAAGAGTGATTAGATGTCTAGTTTGAAAGTTACCTCTGTCAGCAAGGTGGAGAACGGATTGGAGAATTTAGTTGGTAGTCTGGGAAAGAGGCAAGGCACCTGTTTTCCAGGAGATGATTTGGATGAAAGGTGGCTGGAGGGGAGTTTATGAGACAAACAAATGGGCAGGACAAGATAATTGGGGAAAGGGACAAGAACTGTGAAGAAAAACAGGGCTAAGCTAAGGGGGAGATTATGTTGCATATATGATCCCCATACCTGGAAGTATTAACATCACCCCCATCTTCAACCCCGGAGTTCTAACAGCACCTACCACCTTGAATTGTAAATACCGGTAGGCAGTAGACTCTTTGTAGCCCCACGACAATATAAACTAATAATAATCTGAAAACTGTCTTTTCCCCCCTTCCTACCACGTAAATATGCATTAACGGATATATATTAACACCAAGTTAAGTTGTAAACGAATGGGCTCACACTGGAGTAAAACCCTTTCGCCGGTATAAGCAGCAGGAGATCCCTACCGGCCAGCTGCCAAACAAACAAACAAAAAAGCAGCAGCAGCAACAGGAGAGATCCGCTCCTAAGCCCCAAGCCCCAAGTCCCCTACCGGCCAGCTGCCAAACAAACAAAAAAGCAGCAGCAGCAACAGGAGAGATCCGCTCCTAAGCCCCAAGCCCCAAGTTGTACACTGTAGGAGACAACAGTCCCCAGCCGCAATTCGGGTTCCAGCTCCTCCCCTGGGGCGCGACAACTCCGTCAACGTAAATATCACCCGAGGCACGGGCTCGCCCAGAGGACAGGTGCTAGCTGGGCCGCTCTGCGCCACCCCGCGGGTCCCGGCCGCAGAGTTGCGAGGCAGAGTCTGTAAGAGAGGGCCACGCGCCGTTGTTCTCCGGCCCTGCCTCACTCCCCCAAACGGATTTCTCTCCCGCCTCCCGCTTAACTCCGTCGGCGCCGGACGGAACGAGGCAGGGAAGGAGGCCTGCACCGGGCTGCCGGGGCCCAGCAGAGGCCCACGGGAAAGAGGCTGCAGCAGCCAAACTCAGGGAAAGGTTACGTCTTCTGGGGAAAGGCGTCCCCAAGAACACTCACCCCAGCGCCTCCAGTGTGTCCAGCACGTCTCCTTCCATGGTAGGTTCGGGATCCGGCTCCGGCCCTCTCATGGTCCTTCGGCCCAAAGCTGTTCAGCGCTCTAAGGAGCCCGCCGGAAACTAGCGTCACCGCGCCAAGGTTCCGGTCCAGGTCTCGTCGGTGACTGCCTAGGAGCACCTCTGACTGAGAGCGCAAAGGTTCCTAGCCGGGGGCGCAGTGGGCCCCTGATACTGCTTAAAGCCGTCTTATGTAACATTGGTAATTCTTTAAAAAGATTAATAAAAATAATAAATAAATACTAGTCATCATTAGCCTCTTTGTATTGAGTCTTAAACGCATTTGTTTGTTGAAATCAATCTTAGCAAATACCGTGATTCTATCTGAGTTGATCTCAACCTATAAGACTCCAGACCTCTCTTTTTATAATAAAAATCCCCAAATATATTTATAATATTGTTGAGCTAAAATTAATAAGTAATATCATGTACTTACACATATAATTTTTAAGTCAATATACATGGTAATGCTCCAACTTTAACAAAGAAGAAATAAAGGGAAGTTAACTTATTTTAAAAAATTATATTTCATCATGAAATGTAAAAGACTAATGAAACGATCAGATGCTTCACGAGCAGAGTAAGGTAGTTGATGTGATTTTCTAAAATCGTGATTAACTCTCCATAAACTTCCAAACAAAACACAATAGTCCCACTGTGTACTATTGGTGGAGAATTTGATCTTTATATTTTAGGATTCATATGTAAAAGAGAGTCAGGATATAGGTTCAAATCATTACTGGTGGGTATGTCACCTACATGAATATCCCAGCAGTACTGTTGGAAGTTGTGCAAGATGTATAACTATTGGTCCTTGTAAAGGACTGTCCCCTGCAGTGCAGAATACATAGCATGCCTAGCCCCAGACCAATAAAAGCAAGTAATGCTTTCTCCTCCCTAATCATTGTTACAAACAAAAAACTTACCCATAAATGGATAAAATATCCTGTGGGAAGCTTTCCCATAAATCTGTGTGATGACTATTCTATCATATATCTTAGTGCTATACAAGTTTTTAGTGTAAAATTACTTGCAGTTTAATGTATCTGAATTCATCCCCAAATGAGAGAGGGGAATGTATGTTCTCATGGTTACTGCCTCCATCAAAGAGTTGGAGAACCATGGAAGGTACTTTTCTTAGTAACCTTGGCAAAAAGTCTCTATAAAAATCAAATAGAAATGAGGTAACTGTTCAATTGTTGAACTTAAGTGTTCTGCTGCTGTTTTTCCTCGAAAATAAATAATAAAGAAATAGCAAAACAGAAGCATAGGGGGAAAAAAGGATTTTTTTTTAAAGTATGACAGCTATATGAAAAAGGTGAAAAGGTCTAACATAGTAAATGGACAAACTGGACTCCAACAAGGAGACCACTAAGAAAACAGGACAGAAGCAAAAGATTCTAGCCAAGAATTTTCCAACAAAACAACCACTGTTTCAAAAGCTATGCTAACTCCAAATAGGACAAATACAAAGAAAATCACAATTTAGAAAAATCTTAATTAAAATGCTGCAGGGGAGGGAAAGATAAAGGGAAAATCAAACTTCAACAATAATATAAGCTGACTTCTTAAGAGAAACAATGAATTAAGAAAACAATGGGATAATTTCTTTCATATACTTTAACCACAAATCTAGAATTTTATACACAATGGAAATATCCTTAAGAAACGAAGGCAAAATAAAGATGTTTTCAGATAAAAACTGATATGAATCGTTTCCAGCAAACGCATTTCAAAAGATATATTATAAGAGTTCTTCAGGTAAAACGAAAGTGATGCCAGACAAAAAAGCACGTTCATGTGAAAAGAAAGAAAGAGTACTATTGGAAAGGGTAAATATGTGAGTAAAACTAGATAAATATTGACCATTCAAAACAGAAGTAATGTCTTATGAAATTTAAAATATAGAAAGAATGGTGCGGGGGGAAGGGGCTGTTGATAGCGTTAAGGAACTGTGTGTTTCTTCCATTATCCAGGAAGTGGTAAAATAACTAGTTTATGGTAGTTAATCGAGGTTGCATGTCACATCATTAGGGAAATTACTAAAGGAATAATCAAATATTATATATAACTAACAACTAAGAGAAAGGGAAAATAGAATAATGAAAAATACAAGTAGGGACATTTCACAATGATAAAAGGGTCAAGACAGCAGAAATGGATAAAATTAAAAAGACTGATCATACCAAGTGTGAGCAAGATATAGAGTAATTTGAGCTCTCACACACCACTGGTGAGAATATAAAATTGCACAATCACTTTGGAATTCAGTCTAGTGGCTTCTTAAAATGTTGAACACACATCTACCATATAACCCTCCTTTCCACAACTAGATATTTATCCAAGAGAAAGGCAAGCATATGTCCAGTCTGGAAATAATCCAAATATGCATGTGTGAATGGAATGGATAAACTGTGGTACTTCCATACAATAGAACACTACTCAGCAGTAAAAGAAATGAAACAATTGATACACCCAACAATATAGATGAATCTCAAAATAATCATGATGAGTGAAAGAAGCCAGTCAAAAAAGAGCACTATTAGTGTATGATTTCATTTACATAAAATTCTAGAAAATGCGAAGTAATTTATAGTGACAGAAAGCAGATCAGTGGTTGCCTGGAGACTGATAGGAGGCAGGCAGGTGTCAGAATCTGATGAGAGAGAGGATTACAGAGCAGCACAAAGCAACATTTAAGGTGATTGATATGTACACTACCTTGATTGTGGTGATGGTTTCATGTGTGTGTAATTATAGGTCAAAATTTATTAAGTTGTATACTTTAAACAGGTGCCATTTATTTATGTCAGTTACACTTCAATAAAACTTTTTTAAAAAAATTAACTTATGTAACACAGCATGACAGCCATCACTACCCCCCTTGTGCACCCACAGACTGTTATAATAATGGGCCTTCACCCACTCTGCTAAGCCTAAACTGGACCTCATTGTTTTTAACATGGCTCCTTTTCAGAGTCCGTCAGTCTATCAGAGGTGAAAACCTGAAGAAGAGATAGTTTCCTTTGCTTTGGACAGAATTAAAATATTAGAATTTTCCCAAAAAGCAAAATCAGAATGTTCCAATGCTCCCTCTTGACACCTCCCTTTCTTATGTGGTCCTGACTAGGAGGGGAGATGAGAGGAAGAAAAGCTACTTTATGTAACATGACATTGAAATATTATGAATTCTATCTTATGAAACTTTGTATGTGGATAAGATGATCAGTTCAGGTAAATATTTTGCTCTTCCTTTCACTGAATGTTTTAGCCTATGCCATACTCAGGATTCTTCTGCAAGTAACAGAAGCCTCAACCCAAATAGGCTGAAGCTAAAATGGGAATGTGTTGGCTCAAATAAATTAATAGTCCAAGAGTATCTCTGGTTTTAGGGACAGTTTGATCCAGAGTCTCTTCACAAAGTTATCAAGGCCCTGACTCTATTTATCTGCAAGTCTCTGAGTTCTACCCTCCTTGATGTAGACTTTCTGGTTTTTTGCCTCTTTACACTACAAAAGCGGATTTCCTCTTCTGATGCCCTCTGGAGAGGGAAAGTACCTGGTAAGAGAACTCAGCCACATCTCCTTGCTTCTCACTGCTCCACACTGGGTTCTGGGCCCATTCTTGTACTAATCAGTGAGACCAGAAGCAGAGGCTGTGCTAACTGATCTAAGCCTATCAGGACCCATCCCTGGATCTGACAGTAGAGTTAGCATCCTCTGAGCACATGGAGGTAGAAAAGGGATACTCAAACAACTGGGGAGCCTTACTGACAGAAAGGGGAATACATGTTGGGCAACCTAAACAGCAAAGGTTCACCTTAATACTGTCATATTTACTCTTTTATGTTAAATTTTAGTGCAAATATAAGATACATACATAGATATGTATACATTCATACATACATATATTCACGTATGAAGGCAACTATTACATGAGTAAATGTCAACTAGACAATTGTTAATGACATCATCCTGTATTTCTTTGAAGTATAAAAAAGGTATCACAAAAAATGTAACATAAAGTTAGGAGTAGACTTTGTGTTTGTTTTATTTCACAAGGAATCAGCTATTAACTGGCTTTGCATTCATTTTCATCCAGTTTAAACTACAAACATCCCCTTTTTTTGATGCATACATAATGCTAGGAGCACACATATATTTTAAATGGTGGGCACAGTAACCCACAGCCACAAAATGCTAAATGTTACCTAATTCATCAGCACTAATTTCATACTTTATTAGTTTCAAGCATTTACGATGAAGAGGAAGATCATGATCACGATCATGAAATATGAAATATTTGCGGCAAATTTTGCACCCTACTGTACCAAATTGTTAGGATTCAAAATTTCAAAGCTGACTTTTATGGAGGATGACATTCTCTCCTGCATGGTTTGACTACAGAAAATCTTCACAGACAATGTCATGTGACTGTCATCCCACCAAGGACTTTGGTGAATTGTGTTGTCTATTTTGTGAACGACATTAACGATCAATTAAAAAGATCAGACATATTATATCTGATCACGTCTGTTTTCCCAGAAGGAAATAACTTGGTTATTTTTGTGAAAACAAAAGCCTGTCATTTTTTTCCTCCACTAAACTCCTTAGCCTTAGCCTTAGGATTCAAAAGCTCTGCCAGCTTTCAAATGTCTTAGATAAAGACCAATAAAATTTCCTTTGACATGAAAGAAGATTTGCCCAAGAGAACCTCACTGAATATTTTGTTTTCTGTATTTATCGACATTATAAATATACTTGGACTACCAAAATCAATTAATCTGATTTATTAGTGCTGGAATCTAGTTATTTTTCTCCTTTTATTTCCTGTATAATTTGATCCTGAAACCACTCATTAACTGGTCCCATCCTTGAATAATCTTCTCCCACTATTCAGAGACTATTGGCTCAAATCGGCAGCATTACTGACAGGTAAACCTTTTTCTCTTTAATCGGTGCTTTTATAATAGCAAAGATAGACTTTTCTTTTCCCTAAACCCCCTCCAAATGCTCAACTAGGGGCCGGCCCGGTGGCGCACTGCTATAGTGCGCCGCTTGGGAAGCACGGTGGCGTTCCCGCCGAGGGTTCGGATCCCACATACAGACCGGCCGCTCACTGGCTGAGCGAGGTGCGGGAGCGACCCTGAGGGTTGCGATCCCGTTGCCGGTCCCCGGTCTGGTACGGGCACGACACTGAGGGTTGCGATCCGTTGCCGGTCACGAAAAAAGACAAAAAGGAAAAAGAAATAAACAAATGCTCAACTAAAAATGTTTTGCAGTGGCTCACAGTGGAAGCCCATGCCATTACTCAGATTGCTCTGGGGGACACAACTTTCTGTTATTCAATCTGCAGTTAATGTTAGTATAAATTTAACTCAACTCTTTGGCAGAACACTTTTCTCAGTAAATTCAGCTTTAGTTGTATCCAAATGTAAAAGTACCTCAAATATGGTATATTCCAAGAGCAAGAAACAGATTCCACAAAGAATCCCTAGATTTACACCACTATATCATTACATAAATACATGGTAGAGATCACTGGGATACATGTAAAGACAGCGAGAAAGGGAAGGAGGGAGGAGAAAGAGTCATTAATTGTGGCAGTTAAAACATATCCACAAATTAAATGACCTCCTCTATTGGTAGGTAGGGTCTATGTACCTTCCCTTTGAATGTGGACAGGCATGTGGCTAGTAGACCAATAGAGCACAGTGGAAGTGACGCTACACTCCAGGCTAGGTCACCAAAGCAACACAACTAGCATTATTCTAGTTGCAACTTGGGTCCCAGATTGTCAGTGTCATTTAATTAAGAATACAAAATCACAGGGATTTGACTTCATCTGCTGCTGGCCCACGGTAGGGATGTCAGAACCACCGAGAGAGCTTTGTAGACAAAGACATGTCCAGGCTCCATCCTCGGAGATTCTGATCCAGTAGAAGAGAGGGGGCCTAGAAATTCGTATATGTTAAAGTTCTTCAGATGACTCGGATCAAGGTCTGTAAACTACTCTTGTATTAAATATTTACATATATTTTGAATTTGGACAAGAACACATAAGTCAGTGAACATCTCCCTTTGAGTTGTATATTTAAAATATTAATAAATTTTATAAATGTCTTACAAAAATGCAAGGGGGGAAGGATGAGGGGACTCAGTGAAATACCTTGGATTTCACACCAGTCTTTATGATTCTCTTCTAAATATGCATCTGTATATCTTTCACTCACTAATTCATCTTCACATACAACTTTTATAGTTTCTAACACCCACTCTTTGTTCCAGTTCACCACAATTTAGAGTACAGGTGATCATTACTGTTGGGCTGGGTCACAGACCCTTCAAACCTGTTTATGGACTGGTCACAGACCCTTCAAACCCATTCTGCATCCTGCGTCACAGACCCCTCATATGCAGGTCGCAAGCTAGGTAATTGGAAAAAGATCCTGGGAGCTGTGGGTAAAGTTGATCGACTTTATTCAGACGTGAGCTCAGGTAACTAGCAGCCCCACCGCAGCCACCCTAGTGGCCTCCCAGGGCATCCCAGGGGCACTGGGGATCAGAATCGTTCTCTTACAATTACACATTTAATACTTTCCTCCCCTCACTTTATGATTTGAGCTCCTGGGTTTGTCCAGTCTGAGACGCTGCCCCAGCAACCAGGCCATATGGGGGGGGTCTTGTCCTTATTATCTAAGCCAGTGATTCACCTGCTTGGGCCTGTCCTTAAAATCTACTCAGGTGATTCAGATGATCAGCCAAATTTGGGAACTGCAGCCTAAGTGTAGCTCTTCCGAACAGTGTAGTATTCCTTCTAGGTGAATTAAACAAAACAGATTCTAAAGGAGATAAAACCCAATTCTTCTGGAAGACTTTGAAACTAATCAACAAAATAAAGCACAAGTTTCACAAGCTGAAACATTTTTTTTCACACAACTATTAATGAAGTCATGGAAACATCTAAGCCCTGAATAAGAGCAACAATTAAAATTTATTTCTCCATGCATAAAGGAAGGGGTAAGAAGGTTTACTGAGTTTGTAAATAAAGAGGGAGTTGAGATATGAGGTTTTGTACAGAGTTAGGAAAAATATGAACTTTATGGATTCAAATTGAGTAAAAGTATTTTGTTTAAATTTTATTGGATAGTTTTATAATCTGACTGGATTTGCAACTGGAAATTCTGTAAAGGTGGCAGTTTCCAAGTTCAAAGTATTTCGTAAAAACAAAACAAACAAATGACATCATGTACTGACTTAAATTCTGCCCAGCCAGAAGTAACTTTTAAAAATACCTTTTGGAGAAAAAAAATGTGTCACATTAAGAACAGAGAGAAACTTCTGATTAGAAAAACATCATTAAGGGGATTTCTGTCTTCTTAGGGGCTTAACATGTCTTAACAAACATTTCTCTTTCAGTTTCTAGGATATGGAAGAAAAGATAGACATTAGCAACAAATATACAAATTGATCCCTCAACTGAAATAGCCATTCAGAAAGAGTAGAAAAAGTGCAAGGATTTTTTTTTTTATTAATTTCATGCTAGATAGAAAATATTTTGAGACTGTGTCAGTAATGGGAAAGGTCTGATAGAATTCAGTGCAAGTTATAAATTAATCAAGCTCTAGAACTAAAACATGCATCAGATTAAAGCATAACAGATAATAGGGCATGATTATTAAGAAAAATCCTACAGTACTATATTTAAGTATAATACTACTTAATATACTACTACTTAGAAGATGCACTACAGATCTAATAGTAGGATTTATATGTAGATTGTAAGATTTTCAGTAATGGCTACATGTCAAAAAGGTGTACACGATAGAAACAAGAAAAAAAAGATAACTTATTCATAAATGATTAGTCCTTAAAAAGAGACATGTTAACAAAAGAAAAAATAAACTGGGCTTCATAAAAATTAAAAACTTTTGTGCTTCACAGAATACTGCCAAGGAAGAAAAATGACAGCCCACATGATGGGAGAAAAATCTGTAAATCATATATCTGATAAGGGACTTACACCTAGAATATATAAAGAACTCTTCAACTCAACAACAAAAAAGACAAATAACCCAATTTTAAAAAGGGCAAAAGATCTAAATAGACATTTCTCCAAAGAAGATATACAAATGACCAAAAAGCACATGAAAAGGTGCTGGACATCACCATCAGCAGGAAAATGTAAATCAAAACTACCGTCACTAGGATAGCTATAATCAAAAAGTCAGATAAAAACAAGTGTTGTCGAGGATGTGGAGAAACTTACCCCCTCACCCTCACACTTTGTTGGTGGGAGTGTAAAACAGTGCAGCTACTGTGGAAACTAGTCTAGCAGTTCCTCAAAAAGGTAGACATAGACCCACCAATTCCACTGCTACGTATATATCCAGGAGAAATGAAAACATATGCCCACACAAAAACTTACACATAAATGTTCAAAGCAGCATAAATCAAATAGCCAAAATGTGGAAACAACACAAACGTCTATAACCTAATGAATGGATAAACAAGGTGGGGTATATTCGTACGATGGAATATTATTCAGCCATACAGAGAAATAAAAGTACTGATACATGCGACAACGTGGATAAACCTTGAAAACATTATGGTAAGTGAAAGATGCCAATCATAAAGAACCACATATTATATAATTCTAATTATATGAAATGTCTAAAACAGGTAAGTCTATAGAGACAAAAAGAAGATTAGTAGTTGCTTAAAACCGGGGGGGTGTGGACAGATTGGGGAATGGTAGCTAAAGTGTACACAGCTTCTTTTTGAGGTGATAAAAATATTCTAAAATTGGTTGTAGTGCTGTGTCCACAGCTCTGCGAAGATACTGGAAACCATTAAATTGTACAGTTTAAATGGGCAAATTGTATAGTATGTGTGTTATATCTCTCCATAAAGCTGTTTAACTGCCCCTCCTCCAAAAATAATAAGACATATTGATTTTGAGTAGCTCAAAGCAAAAACAGAGCTGATAATCAGTACCCTCTACCTCCGAAACACTCCTTTTCCTGATTTTTTATTCTAATTAAAGACACCACAATTCTCATTCAGTAGCCCATGTTGGAAATCTTGTCCCCTCTGCACATCTCCACCTTAGTGACCCTTCAAACTCCAGGATAGTTTTATGCTTTTTCTTCAATGTCATGAGTTACTTCTAATTTTCTAATAACTTACTTTTAGCCTGTTAATTTCTGTTGCTTGCAACCAACCAAAGCAAATGGAAACATTGCCCAATAAGTATTTAACTGAAACTAAATTTATAATGAAACCAATATTAAATTTTAGAGTATGTATTATAGAATAACATTTAGATGCATTTAAAAGGAAAGAAAGCTTTTGTCAAGTATTCTTTAGCTGCAATCTGTAACTTCAAAATAGCCTGGAGCTTAAGTCCTACATAAATCATAAACCATTGACAACAGGACTCATTTTTCATCCCATTCCCATAAATCCTATTATTACTAACTTGGCATGCTGTGTTTCTCCTAAATTATAGCCAGTTCTATTCATTACTGTTTTGCAGTTTATTTCAAATTGATTGCAAGACAGATTTAATGATCATTAAGCTAGAAAAGGTATGGTTAAGATTTTTGAAAGTATGTTAATTTTACTTGGAATCCGATATCTTTACAATATACTTTTTTCTTCCCCAAAAGAAATAGTACCAAATTATTCCTTGCTCTAATAAATCATCATTTAAAGCTATTTCTTAAGAATCAAGCAATTTTCATGTCATTCTAAAGTACATGTTAGGAAAAATGTATGGTATTAGATATGATTTAGTACTGTTGGAAATGAAGTAATCTCTTGAAACAAAATTAGTTTCTTTATAGCTGAAGTGAACAGAAGCATAAGTATGTTGTAGGTGTTTCCTCGGTCCATTCTTTTTGTACAATTTGGGATAATTTTCAGTGGTTATGTTCCTTGAAATGCTGAGATAGATGTCGGCACATTACTTACAGTGAGGAGGTCAATATGGCATTGTCTGCTGCAAACCAGGAGTCAGAAATGAAATGGAGAAGCATCGAAAGGACACCCTGAATGTAGGATCGCAGAATTTTGAAGATATTTTTGATTCTTGTTATATACAGACTCTATCAAGCTCAATTTTTCACAAGGAGAGACTGTTAAATTGCTGATTGCCCATGTAGATTTTGGAAGCACTAGACAGACCCCATTGTCCCAGCCCCCCAAATCATCCTCATTTACTTATTGATTTCTGGAATTGCACCAGACATACTGTGTCAGTTCTTTGGCTTGACATCATATCAGTCATTGGAACACAAACACCATTCAGCTCTGGGATATGTGATGGTTTACAAACTTGGCATGGTGGGAAAAACCACTGTTTTAATTCTAGCTCCATCACATGCTGGGTTATAGAAACACCTGCAGCAGAGATTCAGTTTGCAGTGGTGCATGCCACTGTACTCACCATTTTATGATAACTTGTTGAAAGAGGACAATCCTCCCAATGTCCTACTCCACAGAGAGATCTTCAGACTCTCACATGTCTCTTTGAGACCAATTTCTTTCAGATCACAACACAGCTACTCCCAGGAGGGCTGGGACCATCTCAAAGACCCAGACCACCTTGCCCATGAACCAGAGACAGACTTGTCCACCAATCCTGTCTCCCTGTTGCATTAGGGAAACTTTTCTTCAAAGGATGCTCAGCCAGGGTCCATCTCAACAGGACTTGCTTACACTTTGACTTTTTCAAGGTGTAACATTTGGGATATTGGTTCCTTCTCTCACAGGGGACCCTGGCTTCCTTATGCCAATAGGCCAACCTCCAACCAAGGGGCTTGCCTTGCATGTCCAGGCAGTGGCATGGCACCTGCTAATCCACTCAAAAAGCACAAGGGTTCCTCCCAATACCGCTATGGGACTTTTTAGCCTTGGGTTTTCATAGCAAATGAAGACCATTCAAATAACAGGAAAATCTGTTTCGAGATGATTATTTTTTAATACTGAGTAGCAACTGGAACAGTCTTTCCCTAAAAAAAAGTGAAATTTTTGATAGAGTATTCTGTTACATTAGTATTCTCCACTTGGCATCATAAATTTTAAACCACATGAATGAAAAGCACTTAAAGTACCTCCATGGTTTATAGCTAATTATTGCAGCCACCAGTATTCACTTCAATTTAGCAAGCAATTACTGTAGGCACTCATTGAGCGGTCAGTCACTGGACTAAGCACTTTACATTTAATTCTCCTAATAGCCCTGTGAGGCTCAAGGAAGTTAATTAACTTTGGGCGAGTTCGCAGACTAATCAGTGGCAGAGCCGGGAGGTAGTTTGTCTGGCTTCATCCTTGAGTCACTAGGCTGCTTCTCCAACATGAGAGATGCAACACAAGCCCTTAACAGGAGAAGCAAAACTTCAGAAGTTGCTAACTCACCTCCCACCCACTCCCCAACACACACACGCACGCACGCACACACACACACACACACACACACGCCTGCAAAGTCAGCACATAACTTCTACAACTTCTTCACTTTGTACATACGTATATCTCAGTACAGCTACATACTCATGAATATCATATATATCAGCTACATATATATGTGTGAGTGTATACAGATACATACACACACATCTCAGTGTAAGGCCTAAGCTACCTACCGTACTCACTGCAAATACAGGCGCAGCATTCTGGTTGTTGAGCCTGTCAGTAGGGGTTCTGTTTACATTGAGGGCCTAATAAGCCCTAATGAAGGGGAGAGAGAGAGTAATTGGCTCTGTTAGAACTGATATCTGACCCCCAGGGCTTAGACCCCCAGGTGGCCGAGGTACAATGGCCATCCATCAACCATTCTTCCGGGAAAATGGGGAAGAAACTCATCCCGTGAAGAAAAAATGTCAGGACACAAAAAAAGCTTGCTGGCGCTTTGAGGAGAAAACATCTTTCACTTTACTTTCTGGTTCAGATTGCTTGCCAGCTTGCAAAGAGCAGCAATAAGCTAAATGAAAGAACTACATCAGAAGATGCAGAAAGCACAGTGTTGTGGTCTGGTGACAGAGTTTACTAGATAGCGGGAGGTATTTCTTCTATTCTCACCTATCCCAGTCCCACTTTGACAGGGTAGCAATCAGAGTGCTGCAGATGATCAAGATAATGTCAGAGCAACAGATGGGGTCTGCAGAAGGGGATCTTGGGGGCAGTCATGCCAACCCACAGGTGGAGCATCTTGTCCAGGAAAAGCAATGCCTCGGCAATGGTCTGAGATCCACGTGCCGAAATAGAAAAGGAAAGGGCTAGCAAGGGGTAGGAGGAGGTTGCTGGAGTTGTAGGAGCATGCGTGAGATATTCTAGCACAAGAAGGGAACCATTTCCTCAGTGGAGACTGAGTCAGAGGCTACTGTTTAGTTGCACTTACCCATAGTCCTCTATTTAAATTTTTTATTTTTTAAAAAAAGCTAAGATGAATGGCTCATAAGACCAGAATATTTAAAACATATAACAGATTTCTATAACATTAGAGTTGGCAGGGACCTTACAGTTGATCTAGTTCTGCACTTAACTCCCTGTGTGATGAATTTTTCTTTACACTATCCCTGACAGACACCTCTCCTTGGACATTGCCCCCTCAAATGGCAGCACATTTCTGTTGGGTGCAGGTAAGATCATTAGGCTTTCTACAAAAGCCCAAAATTAATGGACTCAATGTCCCCACATAACAAGTTTACAGGTCTATATCCTAGATTAAAACAAACAGTGTTACAGTCCATGAGCAGACATGGTCTATGTCCATAGAATTTCAGTTTGTCCCCCAAGAAGGAGTGAAAAGAAGTTAAGAATACTTTGTTGTTAAATACAAGTGTTTATCTCTTCTAGTTCTATTCCCAAGTGTTCAGTGATTCCGGAGAGAGTTTGCTAAGGGAAATCACAAATTTCCCCTATGAAATCAGAGTGGAATTGGGGTATCATATAAACACAAGTATCTATTCATTAATTTATTCAATCAGCATTTATTAAGCACATACTGCGTACAAGACTTTCTGTTCAGAACCACAGTTACAAAGACAAAGGGGCCCAGTACTCAATGGGTTAGTCTATGATTCAACAGAAGAAATTTCTAGGGCCCTGGGACCTCTAAGATATATCCAAATTACATCAAAAACTTTAAAGAACAGCTATTCTCTTGCTGTACAGCAGCTTTGGAGCAGATACGCAGAGGTGCACTCAAAGAGTAGACCATTGGAGGTGCTGTGGTCTGAACAAGCACTCTTCCATGTCTCTGTACACCTGAAACTTTAAAGAACAGCTATTCTCTTGCTGTACAGCAGCTTTGGAGCAGATACGCAGAGGTGCACTCAGAGAGTAGACCATTGGAGGTGCTGTGGTCTGAACAAGCACTCTTCCATGTCTCTGTACACCTGATCTCATGGCCAAAACATGGAAAGGATTCATCTGAAAAGAACAGGCATCTACCACGGGGAAATAAAGAACTTTACCTACTGTTTCCACGCTTCAGGGATTTTTTTTTTTTCATTTAAAGCCATGTAACATGGAACAAAAAGCCCTGAATTCAACTAATTTCAAAGAGATGCATAACTTGCTGTGACAAACACACTGGAGCGACCAGCTGGCAGGCAATGCAGCCCCACTGAATAAGAGGCACTAGGAGGAAAAATCGCTGCAGAGCCACTAGGGGGGACCTCAACTCCAGAGAGCAGAAGGAGCCACTCCCTACACACTGGAGGAAAACACAGCGATGCTTCCCATCACATTAATTTTGTCCTTTAACCATGAAATCCTGCCTCTTCTCCCAAACATCCACTAACGTGAGAGCACCCAGTGCTGTACTTACACATTAAGAACAATCATTAAAAACAAAGGATATTAAATGAAACTAATTGAGGTCTCCAGGAAGGGGCAGGATATTTAGGGTCTCATCTCAGTTATCCTTTTAATTCTGTCATAAATTTTATCACGGGCACAGAATAAGGGGTAAATGAGGCATAAAATATTCTGTAAATCACATGGGGTGAAGATGCTCCGGCGGGGTAATGAGATCAGCGATGGAGGGCAGAATCAGCCCAGCCCTGTTTCACCACAATCAAAAAGCTTAAATGCAGCAAACTATTTGCTAGGGACTGGGATAGAGAATGTTTTAGAGGTGAGAGGGATTCAGATTAGTGGCATGTCTGTCAGTTCAAGAATGAGACCTGCATCTACCTCTATCAAACAAGCACGTAACCAAGAACGGCTAATGCACAATGAGCCTGACTTTCAGAAAATCCAGAATGTGAGATGGGAACCCGTAAAACAACAAAATACAGAGCTCTATTCACATTACAAAGGCACTATCACTTTTTAAATGAATGCACTTGTTGAAGGATTTCGTTTGAAAGAATCCTGCTATTGCATTTAAAATAGATAAAATTACCAACATTTTAGAACCAATTTTTCAGCAATATGTTTATGGCATACGGAATTATACTAATAATGGAGGAAGGAAAAATAATCTCCATAAGAAATCAGTGCCATTACCATTTTTTTTAATTTTTAAATTTTATTTATTTTATAGCAGTTTTAGTTTTATAGAGAAATTGAGCAGAAATTACAGATAGTTCCCATACCCCTCCCCCCATACACAGTTTCTCCTACTATGGACATGTTACATTGGTGTGGTATATCTGTTACAATTATGAATTAATACTGGTATATCGTTATTAATGTAATTTTACATTAGGGTTCCCTCTTTGTATTGTATAGTTCTATAGGTTTTGCCAACTGCATAATGTCATATAATCACCATCACAGTATCACACAGAATAGTTTTGCTGCCCTGAAAATCCTCTGCGCTTCACTATTCATCCCTCCCTCCCTTACTGCTGAAATCCTGGCAACCACTGATTCTTTTTTCCATTACCTCAAACATTTATCACTTTTTGTGTTGGAAACATTCGAAATTCTCTCTTCTGGTCTAGCTAATTGAAACTATACAATAAATTCTCGTTAATTATAGTCACCCTACCATTACGATTAATTTTTATTCTAAGGTTAGTTTTATGTGTTATGTGATTATCTCATAATGGTGGTGTGAAAATATTAGATGTAAGACAACATTTCAATTTAAACTTGGGGGTTGCAGGAGCAAAATGTCGATCAATTGTAAAAAGAGTATGACGAGCACGTCAAGGTCAAGTTTAAAAGCAGTGGGGGAAAGATCTGCTCAAATCGTTTTCTCCTTTGTTTCTAAATATTTAACACTTCAACCTTTTAACTATTCAAAGTTTTCAACTGTATTGCTGAACTGGAAATTGCTGATATCTTCAAAAATATCGTTTATCTAGAAAAAGATTATTTGCATGAATCCTACACTAGTTAAAGCTATGGATATATATTTTGGGGGAGTGTTTGAGCCTCAAGTTAATCACCTCTGCTTTAGACCGGGGGCAACATGGGCTCTAAAAAAAACTGGAATATGTGGAAATTGAAAGGCCCATCAACCCCAAAATAGTACCTGCTTCAACCACCCAGACACCAAGAGTGCCAATCCTAGAATGCCTTTGGCAGCATATCTGCAGTGCATAAGCCTGGGACAGGAATGACCAAGGGCAGCAGTCATCCACACAGGCCTGCAGAAGGCTGAGCATCCAGCAGAGGGGCCTGAGAGTCTATTGTAGACAGTGAGGGTCAAGTTGAGCAGCTGGGCTCAAGTCCCCCACCTTCAATCCAACCCAGGCAGCTTCATCTGTTTACAGATTGGGCTTCTGAATATAATTTTATTTGAAGGAGAGTTCTTGCTGCTAAAAAAAATATTAATTAAAGGACTGAGAAGTGCTTGAAAAGGTTATCTCTGGATGGTTTTCATTTTTTGGATCATTGGTGGTTATTTTCCTATTTTCCTTTCTGTATCTTCCAAGTTTTCTGCAATGAAACAATATTAACTTGTGTAATTAAAACACACACAAAGTTACATTAAAATAAAAGAATAAGCTTTGCCTACTTCTCCAAAAAAAAATGCTGAAAACAGGCTTTCTGCTGGGATTGTAGCATTTTGAATGTGAGTTGCAGTTTTCAAACATAAAGCACAGCTGTTTTGTCTCTTACCCTGAAGCTGTGAAAAAGGGGAAAGATTTTGAAAGCGGGAACAGGAAAAGACTATTGAGAAAAGTGGCTGCTATTTCTAGGCTAAAGTCTCCCTGGCAACACTGTTCTCAGAAGCTATGCCTTCCTACGTGGACTCAGCAGGATTGATGAGTGATGAATCCAGAGGATTTGTGGCACCCAAAGTCAGCAGAGACCAGAAGAGCTTTGAGACAGAGCAGAGTCAAAGCAGACCAGAGAGATGTGACAGGCAGATGCTTTACTGCAGTCAGTAAGAAGATAGAACCAGAGAGGTCACTTGAGTCTACAGCCTTGGAGTTAAGTTGTCTGAAGTTCCTGAGATATGATAGGACCCAAGACCTCAGGGACTGTGGCCAAAGAAAAAGTATAGCTTCAAGGAACAGTTACAAAGAGCAAAAGGTGAGCATAGTCAGCAACTAGTTGGCACAGGAAAACTAAAGAATTGTTAAAATGGGTACTGGTAATTTGGAGTTAGGAATAATATAGAAGTGAGAAGCACTAAAGCCATCATCATCATCAAAAAAAAAAAGTAAGCCAAGTGTAATTTAAGAACAAAACACAACAGATAAAAAGAACGGCCATAGCTTTCCCGACTAGATCACTGAGAAGCGTTCCCCATTCAACTGGGTAAGAAAATTCCTGAATGCATGAATGTAATGAAACTGAGATACCTTAGAGATGCCAAAAAACAAAAGAAACACAAGAAAAGTCACAAAAACATACATATTGGAAACTGGACTTAAGCCAGCACAGAGAGAACCTGAGTAGGCATCATAATCAGCCTACTTCTTAAGCAATGGTTCTCCAAGTGCGGTCCCCAGACCAGCATCATCAGCATCACCTAAGAGCTTGGTGGAAATGCAAATTCCTGGGTTCCACTTAAGACCTACTGAATCATAAACTCTAGGGTGAGGCCCAAGAATCTGTTTTAACAAAGCCACCAGATGATTCCAATGCCTGTTAATTTTTGAGAACCATTGATCCAGAAATATTAAAATCAACAGGAAAAGTTACCTATCAAACACAGTAAGGCAAAGGAATGAACAGCAAAAGGAGATCATGTCAAATGTAGCCAGTCAAGGACTGAGATTCAACCTTAAGTCATCCACAGTAAGAATTCTTACCAATCTCCCTCCCTAGTTCAAGTCACCACTGTTTCTTGCCTGGACTGCTATGGGTGGCCATCTGTCACTGTTTGCCCAGGGAAGTCCTCGCTTGAACCTGTTGTCCTGGTGTAATGATAGAAGGCCCCCCTTTCACTCTCAAAATTGTCCAGGTCGGGTATATAATCACATGGTTCTGCTTGTAACAGCCTCCTGACCATTTCCCCTGCTTCCACTCTTCCTATCTTCAATATGTTCTCTTTCCAGAAGCTAAAAATGTAAGTCACTCATGTTACTCTTCTTCAAAACCCTTCAGTGATTTTTTCATTGCCCTAAGATAAAACTCAAACCCCTTTCGGCGGTTCACAGCACCTACCTTTACGCCTTGACCTCATGCCACATGCCTCCCTGCTGTCTTTGTTCACACACAGTGGCCTCCTGTCATACCGTGACAAGCCAAGTTCATCCAACCTCAAGGCCTCTGAGTGCCAGTCCTTCTCCTGGATTGCGTCCAGTCTCCATCCCTCTGTCAATGCCATGTGTCCTCCTTTTTTTCAGTTAATAATATTCCAAATGATCTCTCAAATAGTCTTTGAAGGAATTATTTTAATGACTGCATTCTTTCCCAATATGGTACGCCATAATTTATTTAACCATTCCCTAATATTGTACATTTAGATGGCTCTCTATTTTTTACTGTTGCAAAATGGAATATTTATTGGAATGATACTGGGATTTCTCCACAAATGAAATAAGGGTTAAATAATAAGATTGCAGAAAAGGCAGGGATAGAGGAATTACTGGGACCAAGGATTAAATATTATCAGGCGAGTGGCACACACTCTCTCTTTATATATATAAATACATATGTATATATGCATACATATTAAAACTCTCACTAATCTCTTCTTCCCTCTGTGTGCAGCATGACCCTTTATCTCTGGAAAAGACTCTCTACATGGTTGTCAGTGCTTTCAAACCATGGCTCCCACACCAGAGAGGGATACTGAATCATACTCTCTTCAGTCCCAAGATCAAAATTCCCCAAGGAAGGACTCCAATTGGCTCAGCTTGGGCCACGTGCCCTCCCTTGGGTCAAGCAACTATAACACCATTTGTTCAAACCCCTCGGTAAACAAGGCAGACAAAGCCCAGCAAAAGGGGGTTGTTCTTCCCAGAGCAAGGGCAGAGAGATTCTGAGCAAACAGTTATAGACCTCTGCTACAGACAAAGGTGTTTGTTTGTAAGAATATGGGGGGCAGAGGCGGAGGGCTTTTTTTAATCACTTGCATATTTTTCAATAATAAAGACATAAAAGGAAAGGATTTTTAACGGTCATAATTTCAGTCTCTTAAAAGTCTTTCGTTTTTTAATATTTTTTTCAAATATTTTTCNGCGTTTTCTGCATCTCTGGCGATGACGATATGATTTTTCTCCTTTATTCTGTTAATGTGGTGAATTACATTTATTGATTTTTTTAACAGTTGCAAATCTTGCATTCCTGAAATAACCCCAACTGTATAGTGATGTTTTAGCTTTGTGTTACTAATATTTTATTTAAGTTTTTTTTTGTGTGTTTTTAATGAGAAATTGATCTATTTTGTAATATCCTTGTCAGGTTTTAATTATCAAGATAATGCTGGCCCCATAAAACAAATTGGAAAGTATTCTCTCTCCTTCCAGGAAGGTTTTTGGTGTTGTTATTTTGTTTTTAGAAGATTAGGGGGGTTTTCTTTATTAAATATTTGGTATAATTCACTGGTAATGCTATGAGGGGTTGCCAAAAAGTTCATGGAAAGATTTATATTATCTTTCAATTCTATTTTTCCATGAACCTTTTGAAGTTGCCTTGTATATTGGCTTGTAGTTTTCTTTGTGGAAAAATTTTTAATTATAGATTCAATTTCTTCAGTAGATATAGGACTTTTCAAAATTTCTAACTCTTTTTAAATCAATCTTGGTAAATTATGTTTTTCTAGCAATTTGTGCATCTTGTCAAAAATTTCAAATTATTTGCCAGAAAAAACATGTAATGTCCTCTTATTGTCTTTTTAATTTGTAAGATATGTAGCAATGTCCCCCTTTTCACTACCATTGTGAGTAATTTGAGACATCTCTCTTTTTTCTTTGATTAGTCTGATCAGGGGACTATTCACTTTTTTAGTCACTTTGCTTTTACATGTATCTATTTGTATTGGTGGTGTATTGAGTTATAAAAGTTTCATATTGTTGTGTAAATCTATCCTTTTTTTCTTTGTGATTCTTTGTGTGTTTCCCTCTCTCAAAATCAGATAAATATTTATCTATTTTTTAGTTGTTTTTTTTTCTTTTGTAGTTGTTATTAATAAATTAATATTTTCAAATAAAAACATGCACATATTTAAAAGAAAATGTACCAAACAGTTCTGAAAGTTATCACATGAAAAGTAAAATTATCTCTCTCTTCAACCCAACTCCCAGTTTCACTTCTCAGAATTCCTGGAATGAGTTCTTCTGTATAATTCCAGAATATATTTATGCACAGTCCGTGTGTGTGTGTGTGTGTGTGTGTGTGTGTGTGTGTGTGTGTGTGTGTGTGTACTACATAGACTATATCTTTTAACACATTTGGGACAGACACAGCTCTAAACACCACACACGCATTCACATGTTGGTATTAATTAGACATTTGCTTGCAAGGATAATGTTTCTGTTCTCCTAAATTAGTGGTTCTCAAACTTTAACATGCAACACGATCACTGTGAGGTTTATTAAAACACAAATTGTTGGGCTGCACCTAATTCAGCAGGTCTGGGGAGAGGCCTAAAAATCTGCATTTTAAACAAGTCTCATGGTGTTGCTGATCCTGCTGGTCTGGGACCATAGTTTGAGAACCACTGTTCTAAATGATTATTCCAAAGTCCCAGAGTAATGGCCTCCATTTATTTTCTAACAATACAGCCCTGTTGTATAATCAAGAGCTAATATGTTACTGGAAAGACATGAATTTAAGCCATTATTGTCTGTGACCACATGTGCATGGGTCACAAGACACAGTCTCCTGTGTTGCAAAGGGAAAGGTGTGAAGGACAACTGTTTTGCAAAGCGCAAGGCCTCAGACCTGCATCAGCATCACTGGAGACACTCATGTGAAATACAGATTCCCACTCCACCCTAAAAATATGGAGTTCCTGCACATTGGACCCAGGGACTTACATTTTTTTAAATGCACCCAAGGTAACTGTATGCACGCTTGCATTTCATAACTCTGGTCTGGGGAATAGAGCAAGACTGCAAGGTAGTGGATTGTTAAGGAAGCCTCAGAAGCCGGGAGTTGCACACAAAAAGGGAAAGAGAAACTGAAATAAGGGGCTGCCTACCACCACCAACTACAGTTTATTAAGCACCTCCTTGGTACTCAGCACTCTTTTAGGCACTTCATATATGTTACCTATTTTATTCTCCCAACACTATGATAAAAATCAGGTGGCAGAGAAGAAGGAAAAGCTAGTAAATGGTGGTACTGAGATTTGAACCCATGTTTGGCTCCAATGCCTATGTGCTTTTCCTATTCTCTGGTGCCTCTTTCCTCATTTCACCTAAGTGAAGCAGAGTGTGGGTGAGTGTGCTCCCCGTTCCGGTACCGCCCTTTGTATGGTCGTATAACTTCGTATAATGTATGCTATACGAAGTTATTACGCTCTTCTTCCCTCTGTGTGCAGCATGACCCTTTATCTCTGGAAAAGACTCTCTACATGGTTGTCAGTGCTTTCAAACCATGGCTCCCACACCAGAGAGGGATACTGAATCATACTCTCTTCAGTCCCAAGATCAAAATTCCCCAAGGAAGGACTCCAATTGGCTCAGCTTGGGCCACGTGCCCTCCCTTGGGTCAAGCAACTATAACACCATTTGTTCAAACCCCTCGGTAAACAAGGCAGACAAAGCCCAGCAAAAGGGGGTTGTTCTTCCCAGAGCAAGGGCAGAGAGATTCTGAGCAAACAGTTATAGACCTCTGCTACAGACAAAGGTGTTTGTTTGTAAGAATATGGGGGACAGAGGTGGAGGGCTTTTTTTAATCACTTGCATATTTTTCAATAATAAAGACATAAAAGGAAAGGATTTTTAATGGTCATAATTTCAGTCTCTTAAAAGTCTTTCGTTTTTTAATATTTTTTTCAAATATTTTTCCACATGCATAGTTTTAACTATACAGTTTCATACAGTTACATTCAAATTAAACATTAAGTCATATACTAAGGCTTTTGCCACTTACCATTTTACCAAACATTTGTCCATCCTTCTGATTTGTCTTTCCTGTTTTTTCTTTTTATCTCACTTTAAAAATAGTATTTGCGCACTGTCCTACTACTGCTAATAATAATAACTAAGTCTTGTGTGGGGCTTTCTGTATACCAGGCACTGTCCTAAGCACATTATGTATTTTAATATTTAAATATTTAATTTTGGCCCATCTGCCTGAGCCCTGACCTTATAAGGTCAGTGCAATTATCATTACCATTTCTTCGGAAGATGAAAGGAGGCACAGAGAGGTTAAGCAACATGTGCTAGAACATGGCAGAGCTGGGGTTCAAGCCCGGGGAGCCTGGCTCTAGATCCACAATGACTGCGATTAGGGGAAGTGGGGAAAAAACTACACAAGCTCCTGATTCCCTGAGACCACATTTATTTACATTTGGCATATCTTCCTCCCACCTTCTTAAAAGCTGAATTCTTCTTGCACAGTTGAAATTATACCATAAGGGGATGGCACATATTTGGTAGGTATCACACCATTCCCTCCACTGACCCCCATTCCACCCCAAACCACTGCAGCCCACATCAGCTTTTGTCCACACTATTCTTTCTCATTCCATTCTTTGAGGCCCAGATATGGCTTTACAATTTATTTGGGGCGGGGGAAGGACTTACAGTCAATTCTAGTTGACAGGCAAGATAAAACTCACCTGCCGTTTCTGTACTATGTATCATTATGATTCCCGCATTTCTCCATGTTGTTAAAAACCCTTTAAAAATATCACTTTTAAGGCAGAATACTTTCATTTCTTAAAGATGATCATTTAAGCTGTTTATAATATTTTGCAGTTATAAATAGTAGAAAGCTATTTTTAAATAATACGTAAGGCTTTAATGAATAATGTAAATTTTGTTTTTGTTAAAGATTTTTTTCCCTTAGCATAGGTTTCAACAGGAGGCATAAATGTCAGACCTTTACATCACAACTTCCCCAATCTTCAGTTTTTCATTTTCACTTATTTCTCAGGCAGCTGCATTTCGAATTTTTGCCATGGAAGAGGTTCAAGGGATGATTGACCAGAGGACTGCTGAGTAGTTCTCTGTCATCCAACCAGATAACACCTAAACTCCCCCACAGTGAGTTCTATCTTGAATACCATATCCAAGAAAATAAACCACAACCTTCATTTGATTCTTAGCCACTGCCTGACCAAACAGAAGCTTATCCTAATGTCTACAGAATTCAAACTATTTGTGGAAGGCGAAAGTCTTGCCAGCACACAGTGAATCAGCCACCAGTGCCCAGAGGAGTGAGTGAGGGTGATCACTCTGGACAGGATGTTGTTCTGAAGTGAGAATTTCTTTTACAACATTTGAGCCTAGTAACATGGAGTGCTTTATATAAAAAATAAAATAAACAAAATATTTCAAGGAATTCCTCTCCCGCATGACCAATTCAAAAACCCAAGCCAACAAACCCAAGTACTAAATGAATTCAATGAGTATTCACTTACTCCAAATTTTAAAATATAATACACACAAAACTGTTTTAGAAGGGTTTTTTTTCCTCCTAAAAATGGAAGTCACTGAAGTGGAGACAACTGGCCACAATAATTTGGTTTTTATCAAGTGCGGGCTTTCAAATTACATCAAAAGGCACCAGAGTCTTTTTTTTTTTTTTTTTTGGAAGGAGAAGCAGGAAACATTAGTTTGATGTGGTGTTAGAAAGTAAGGTCAGCCCTATCCAAAATAATTGACAACAGTTTAGCATTAGTGAGTAAACAGTCTAAAAGTACCTTGTCTTTAATTTCCGTAAGGGGTATTAAATACCACATTGCTGCTGCTTTGCTATTATGTTTATTTGCAGCTGATATTATTAGTTGTCCCCTGATACCCATTTTTCTTCTCTTTTCATGGTGATAAAACCCCATGGTTTCTTGGAATAAAGTTATTTCCCATTCTCTTCTACAGCTGGTTTGGTCATGTGACTAATTCCGGCTAATGCAAAGAGGGACCGGTGAATGCAACGTATACATGTATCCGTACAAAGAGGGGGCGTGCTCTTCTATGTCCCCTTCTTCCATTCTGTTGGTTGGAATTCAGATGTAATGAGTGACATTCTAGTAATCAGCTTGGCCATGGGGTCCTTGAGAATGTAAAATATGCATGGTAGAAGGAACCTAATCTCTGATACTGCAGTGCCCGGATTGTCCTGGACTGGCAAACACTGGATTTCTGGAACATGAGGAGAATAAACACCCATATTACTTAAACCACTGTTATTCCAAGTTTCTTCGTTGCTGGCAGCCAAAGCTAATCTTAACCAATAAGCTATTTTTAAAGTGTTGTTTTACTGGGGTAGTGGCAAAGAGGTCTAACTTCTCTAATATCTGTAACTTAAACCTTGATGTTAAGATGACATGGTCATAATCAACCATCCTATCCCTGTCTATTATTTAGCTTTTGACACTGTGGCTCCCAACACATACACAAGACCTGAGAGGTTTTTGAAAAAACACAGCTAAGAGCAGTGAGTTTCCCAGCCAGAAGCAGACACATGTACAGGTTGGACTCTGTGTTTTCAAGGTAAAAGGGATCTGTTATTAGTGATCTTTTCCAACGAACATTCTAGCTTAAAAAAAATCTGTAGCACTGGAGCATGACATCCTGTCACCAGGGATTCATTTCTTTAGGTTAAGTAAATGCTATAAATTTTCCATTTAAAATGCAATCTTGCTCAGAGGCAAAACAGTAAGTCCCTTACATTTTATTGTAAAACTTCTCCTATTTCATTCTGACTCTAGAAAAGTCTTTGAAAGATAAAGGATATGTGTGTTGGGGGGGAAAGGAGGAGAAAGCAAGGAAATTGAGAAATCTGAAGAAAGAGAAACAAGAGAGACTTAAATGACCATCAGAGATTTTATAATTATGCTAAAGACTGTCAACATGACTGTTTATAATTATACAAGGACCTTTACTCTCTGGGGTGACTGAAACTACATTAAAAATGGCAAGACGGGCCGGCCCGGTGGCGCACTGGAGAGTGCGCCACTTTGGAGTGCAGCGGCGCTCCCACCGAGGGTTCGGATCCCATGTGGAGACCGGTTCCCGCTCACTGGCTGAGCGCGGTGTGGGCGCAGCACCGAGCGTTGCGATCCCATTACCGGTCAGTAAAAAAGACAAAAAGGAAAAAAAAATGGCAAGACAATTCCATGGAATGAGAACCACATGATCTGAGCTGCGGTTATCGCAACAAATGTAAGGAGCTTAAAAATCAGGCATGAGGAGGAGTGTGAACATAGAGAAGTATCAGTAGGTTGCCTGGCATTATTAAAAACAAATCATCCATTTAGAAGTTTCAATATTCAGTGGGCAACAGCCATCGATCAAATTAATCAGCTGCATTTGCAAACCCTAATGAAATAATGGATCTAGGCAATAATCAATCAATGACTTGCTAAAATCATAATTAAAAGAGGATGGGGGACTATACAATGGACGGGTCCAGCTGACAACATCTGAACTTGCTGATCAATCTTAAAATTGCAAAGTGAGAGAATATCAGTCAGCGTGTGCCTCCTGATGAAATGGAGTAGGCATTACATGTCACCACCTATTAAATCATCTTGCCAAAATATGGAACCTGAATCCAATCAAGCTTCTATTTCTAACTATTCATCTACTGGGACACCCAGGAAATAGAGAAACATACTGAATACTATCTTGGGGATGTAATCAGCAAAATCCAGAACGTGGGAAATTATACAGACAAACGAATGGCAAGGGAAAAAGACAGTAAGAGGTGGAAATTTTGGGTTTAAAAGAGACTTAAGAGACTTATCACTAGATACAATTTGTGATCCTGTTTTGGATTCCTTAATCAATCAAAGCAACAAACAAAAACCAATTGTAAAAAAATATTTATGAGATCATCAAGGAAATTTGAACATTGCTTATAAATTTGATGATATTAAGAAATTGTTGTAATTTCCTTAGTTATAATAATAGTATTGTGACGTTGGATTAGGCAACAGTTTCTTAAATATGACACAAAAACAGAAGCGACACAAGAAAAATATAAATTGGACTTCCTCAATATTTAAAACTTGTGCATCAAAGGACACCATCATGAAAGTGAAAAGAAAATCCACAGAATGGGAGAAAATATTTTCAAATCATACTTCTGACAGAATCGAGTATTGAAAATATAAAGAACTCTTAAGTGCAATAACAAAAGATAAATAACCCAACTGAAAAATGGGCAAAGGACTCGAATAAGCATTTCTCTGAAAATACCTATATAAATGGCCAATAAGTAAATGAAAAGATGCTCAACATCATTAGAGAAATGAAAATCAGAACTACAAAGAGATATCATTTCCCACCCACTAGAATGACTATAATCAAAAGGACAGATAAATAACAAGTGTTAGTAAAGAAGACGTAGAGAAATCAGAACCACACACATTACTGGTGGGACTGTAGAAGGATGCAGCCACTTTGGAAAACAGTTTGGCAATTCCTCAAAAAGTTACATGTAGAATTACCATATGACTTGGTATTTGCTCCTAGGTATATACGCAAGAGAAATTAAAACATATGCCCTCACAGACATTATTCATGCCTCTTCATAGTAGCATTTATCACAATAACCAAAAAGTAGAAGAAACAACATAAATGTCCATTAATTGATGAATGGATAAACAAAATGTGGTGTACCCATATAAAACAAGAATATTATTCAGCCAGAAGAAGGAGCAAAGTATCGATACCTAGTTCAACATCAGCGAATCTTAAAAACATGCTAAATGAAAAAGCCAGACGAGAAAAGCTACATGCTGCATGATTCCATTTGTATGAAATATTCAGAACAGGTAAATCCTTAGAGTCAGAAACCAGGCTAGTAATTTTTAGGATGGAGGAAGGAGGGAATTGGAAGTGACTGCTAATGGGTAGGAGATTTCTTTTTAGGGTGATAGAAAGGTACTGGAATTTCCTATTTTCTATGCTCACCGTGGTGAAGACAACTTCACTAGTGGCGAAGAACAACGTCCCCCATTATCAGTACCCCTATCAGAGTGGTACATTTGATACAATTGATGAGCCAACATCAACACATTATTATCACCTGAAGTCCATAATTTACATTAGGGTTCACTCTTGGTGTTGTACATTCTATGGGTTTGGGCAAATGTATGAACATGGGCCCACCACTATAATAATACAGAGCATTTCACTGTCCTAAAAATCCTCTGTGCTCTGTGAACTAACTATACAAGTGTGGGGGCATGGGGTATATGGGATATCTCTGTACCTTCCTTTCAATTTTGTTGTGAACCTAAAACTGCTCTTTAAAAAAATGAAGTCTTTAAAACATACTCTGTGCTCCTCATATTCACCTTATTCTCCTCCCACCCTCTGGCAAACACTGATCTTATGAACTGTCTCTATAGTTTTGCCTTTTCCAGAATGGAATATAGTTGGAATCATACTGTATGTAGCCTTCTCAGACTGGTGTCTTTCACTTAGTAATATGCATTCAAGTTTTCTCCAGGTCTTTTCATGACTTGATGCTCATTTATCTTTAGCTCTGAATAACAGTCCATTGTCTGGATGTTCCACAGTTATTTATGCACTCACCTAATGAGGGACATCTCGGTTGCTTCCAAGTTTTGACAATTATGAATAGGACTGCTATAAACATCCATGGACAGGTTTTTGTGTGGACATAAGTTTTTACCTCCTTTAAGTAAAAACCAAGGAGCATGACTGATGGATTGTGTAGCAAGAGTATGTTTATGTTTAATTTTGTAAGAAACCACCAAACTGTCTTCCCAAGTGGCTGTACCAGTTTGCATTTCCAGCAGCAACGAATGAGAGTTCCTGTTGCTCCGCATCCTCACCAGCACTTGGTGTTAGCATTCTGGATTTTGGCCCTTCTCTCATGTGTGTAGTGGTATCTCATTGCTGTTTTAATTTTCATTTCCCTGATGACATATGACATAGAACATCTTTTCATATGCTTTTTGCCATCTGTATGTCATCTTTAATGAGATGTCTGTTAAGGTCTTTGGCCAATTTATTAATTGGGTTGTTTGTTTTCTTATTGATGAGTTTTAAGAGTTCTTTGTGTATTTTGTTGGGTTTTTTAATTCAAAATATTTTAACCTTTACTTGTACATATTTGTAGGGTACAGTGTGTTGTTTCAATAATGCATATACTGCGCAATGATTCATCTTTGTATATTTTGGATAATAGCCCTTTGTCAGATATGTCTTCTGAAAACATTTTCTCCCAGTCTGTGACTTATCTTTTCATTCTCTTGACAGTGTGTTTTGCAGAGCAGAACTTTTAAAATTTTAATGAAGTCCAGTTTATCAATTCTTTTTTCATGGATCATATCTTTGGTGTTATGTTAAAAAGTGATCATCAAACCCAAGGTTATCTAGATTTTCTTCTATATTACCTTCTAGGAGTTTTATCATTTTGTATTTTTTACATTTAGATTTGTGATCCATATTTAGTTAATTTTTTGAAGGGTGTAAGGTCTGTGTCCAGACTCACTTTTTTGCAGATGTCCAGTTGTTTTATCGTATTACCTTTGCTTCTTTGTTAGAAATCAGTTGATTATATTTTTGTGGGTCTACTTCTGGGCTCTCTATTCTGTTCCATTGATCTATTCATCTATTCTTTCAGCAGTGTCGTGCTGTCTTGATTACTGTAACTTTGTGCTAAGTCTTGAAGTCAGGTAGTGTCAGTCCTTCAACTTTGTTCCTTTCCTTCAATACTGTGTTGGCTGTTCTGGGTTTTTTGTCTCTTCATATAAACTTTAGAATCGGTTTGTCATTATCCACAAAATAACTTGCTGGGATTTTGATTAAGATTGCATTGAATCTATAAATCTAGTTGGGAAGAATTGACATCTTGACAACATTGATTCTTCCTATCCATGAGAATGGACTATCTCTCCACTTTAGCTCTTTGATTTCTTTCATCAGAGTTTTGTAGTTTTCCTCATATAGATCTTGTATGTATTTTTTTTTTTTACCTATACCTGAGTATTTCATTTTGGGGTATGCTAATGCAGGTGGTATTATGTTTTTAAGTTCAAATTCTATTTGTTCATTGCTGGTATATAGGAAGGTAATTGTCTTTTAATCTTGTTATCCTCCAACTATTATTAACCTTGTATCCTCCAATTTGCTATTAGTTTCAGGAGTTTTTTGTTGCTGTTTCTTTTGGATTTTTTACACAAACTTTTTCTTTAAAGAGCCATATAGTAAACATTTTAGGTTTTTGTAGACCAGTTTCTGTTGCAACTACTAGACTCTACTGTCACAGTAGGAAAGCAGCCATAGACAATATGTAAAGAAATGAGTGTGCCTATATTCCAGTAAAACTTTATTTACTAATTACATTTTTTATTTCATTACTACTGTAAATATGTATATATGTATGCATGTATTTTCAGGTGGTGGATGGGATGAATTTGTTTATTTAACTAGCTATGGTTTGCAAACCCCTGGTCTAGCAGAACTGAATTTTCTAGACTGTAATTCCTGTTCTCTTTTCTCTGGCCTAAGTTAGAAACAAAACAAAACAAAACAAAAACTATGGAAATTTCCACACTAATTGACTTGTGCTCACAAATGAGTACTCAGGAGAAATAAAAACACCATCACTGAACCAGAGCCCTCCTGTACCATCCATTCCTCCCATCTCAGTTTCGATCTACAAATGATAGCGGCATGATGGAATCTTCGAATCACTCTGTTCTGTGACATTAATAGCACATTAAAAAATAGCACATCCCAACTATAATTAAACCTGAGTTCTAAATCAAGTTGAAAATAGTGGTGGGGGTGGGGGAAGTGTTTCAGAGAAACTCTTTCCAAATGAAGATAATATCATACATAGCCCTTGGCATAATTATTTTTAATGGTCAGCCTTCAGGTTTTAAATACTTCAGAAGAAATTTGATGTTATTAACATAGATGAGTTTGTAAAGATAATAATATCTAATATCTAATGATCTTTCAGCTTGTGTTAGGCATTTCTGTACAACATGGTCTATCACCTTGAATCCTTGCAAAAACCCAGAGTCTCCCAATAAGCACAACTATGAATGCTGGACAGAGTGTATGTAGCAGCTGTTTGAGGCCTCTGGAAGGTAAATGGTAGCAGGAGACTGAGGACAAAGACCAGAAATCAAAGTACCACTGAACTGGTGGTGCTTATCATTTTTTTCCTCTCTGGTATCTCCTGGCCTGAACTTAATGCAGTCTTTTTTTTTTTTTTTTTTTTTTTTT
>NW_007726201.1:494213-544013 GCF_000696425.1 Galeopterus variegatus
AGTTTTTTTTTTTTTTTTTTTTTTTTTTTTTGTCCTTTTTGAGACCAGCTGCACCGTGCTCAGCCAGTGAGCGCTGTGAGCGCACCAGTCATCCCTATATAGGATCCGAACCCGTGGCGGGAGCGCTGCTGCGCTCCCAGCGCCGCACTCTACTGAGTGCGCCACGGGCTCGGCCCTTAATGCAGTCTTGAACTGTGGAGTGGGCTCTGATGTGAGAGAGCTCCAAGAGAGGGCTCCAAGAGAAACGCTCTAGATCTGGCTCAGGAGCAGAAAAGGGAACTCCTAAACCTCAGAAAGGATGCACAAGTTCCCTTCTCTTCTTTTCCCCCTCTCCGTTTTCTTGCACCCCGCAATCCCATGGCAGCAGTGGTAGAGGCTGCCAAAAACTATGACAGAAGGGAGCCTTTCTCCCCAGTCCATAGGGCTGTAATATCTCTCTCTCTCTCTCTCTCTCTCTCTCTCTCTCTCTCTCTCTCTCTCTCATTCTAGGACTTGGTCCCAGGGACAGCAGAGTTGGGTAACTAAAGACTTAGCATTCTGGCCGAAGAACCAAAGAGTTGGTTCAAGAACCAAAAATTACTGGAAAATTTCAGAGAGCTTGGGAAAGTGGCTCCATAAAGTTATTTGTGAACTACTGGGCTTACCCACTAGTTGTGCATGTGTGCATCTGATCTAACCAGTCTACCAAAGACTGTGAGAACTGAACTAATGATAGACTACCACTCAGGTTGCAGACTGACAACTGGGTGGTGGACATGTAGGTAAGGTGACAGAGAAGACAACAGAGAGGTAGCAGGAGGGAGTTTTGCCAGGTATAGAACTGTTCCGTATCCTGATTGTGGTGGTGCACAAATCCATACAGGTTTTTAAATTCATGATACTGTACACCAAAAGAGTATTTGAGCTATTTCTGTATGATAATTTTAAAAATAGAATGAACAACAACAAACACACAGTGAAAAAGTGTACCTCTCAATTTCCTTCTATGCAAGCATCAGAAGTGGCTCCAGCTAACTTGGGCAGAAAAGGGTTTTATCTGACTATTGGTTGGTTCACAGAATTGACAAGGAGGGCAAATAACTAGGATGGGGGAGATGATACTACAGAAATACTCCGGCTAGGACCCCCATTGGCCTTGCAGGCACTGGGTGTTCGGTTCCATCCCTATGATTGTTTTCTATCTGCCAGGATCCAGGAAAGCTTGGACTCTTTAGCTTCCCAAATCAAGAATTCCCAGAGGGATGACAACTGTAAACAGGAGGGGTGCTCAGACATCAGCTGGCAAAAATAAAGAAATAAAATACAATTATTAGCCCCTGTTACGAATGAGAAAACTGAGGTGTATAAAATTTCTACAACTTCCCTGAGTTCGTACAACTTCATCAGGACTCAAACCTTGTGCTCCTAACTGCTACAGGATGGCTGGAAATGTCTCTCGCCTCAAGAGAGCATTGTAGAAACCATGGTGCCTGTCTGAAAACAAAGAAGTAATTTGAAGCAGAAACTCCAACTTCCGCCTGGCTCTGCAATTGGAGGGAATGCTAACCCAGCTGGTTTTTTTTCCTCCAAGTTTGACTTTGTTTTGTCTTTGAAATATAAACACTGATTTTTTTTTTTTTTTAGTATACGCAGCCTCTAATATATTCCCTAGAGAAGTAGCATCCAAATATTTTGGATCACATAGCCATCAGCAAATATTTTTGAGCATTATTCCTAATATATGTAAGTTTATTTATAAATTACACACATGTACTACAACATTTATACATTGTGTACATTCTAACATCTAAAAATGAAAAAATTATGAAATAATATTTTTAAATAATATTTATTAAAATAGTGTAAAATCACTTTTATTTCACTAAGAAATTATTAATGTGAACAAATTACTTAATATGCTTCAAATTTCTGGATCTAAATTCAGCTTATTTTTATCCTTGATTTTAATAGCTGCTATAATTAGAAAAAAATCACGAAGTTATGTAAATCCAAATGAAAAAAGTTCATCATTGGCTATGTTTATTAAACTACATTTCTTACTTTTAAAATCCTATCTACCAATTATGCCAAGGGTTTTTTTGAGGAGATGGTAGGAGGGAGAATTTAGTTGGTAAATTTTCATTTCTACTACTGTTGAGTAAATGATCAGATGTTACGTTTTTGTATTTGAACAAATGTCTTCAAGATACTGAAATATTTTCAGCTAGAAAAATTTAAATAGGTTAGAAAACAATGATTCCTAGTTTTGTTTTTTGGTTTTTTTTTGTCTTTTTTTGTCTTTTTTCCGTGTCCGGCAACGGATCGCAACCCTCAGTGTTGCCCCCGTACCGGACCGGGGACCAGCAATGGGATTGCAACCCTCGGTGTTGCTCCCGCGCCTCGCTCAGCCAGTGAGCGGGAACCGGTCTGTATGTGGGATCCGAACCCTTGGGCGGGAGCGCCGCCGCACTTCCCAAGCGGCGCACTATCCAGTGCGCCACCGGGCCGGCCCTGATTCCTAGTTTTTAACTGTTGTGCAGATGAGGTACTTTCTAAGTACTAACTTGATATTATTTGCAACCACAAAATCTTAAAATAGTAGAAGTGTTTTACAAATCCTCTTTTTCAAAATTCTTTCTCCATAACACAAATTTCTTTTGAAAAGTGGTTCCTTTCTTACTCATTGTTAAACTTCATTGTTACCTTAAAAGAACGGATCAAAAATGCTTATTTTTTAAAAAAATATGCTAGGAAGCATACTATTAATAACTAAATGGCATCGAAGAAAACATCAACAAATTTGATCTTTCATAAAACAAAAGCTCATATTTCATCTTTCCTCTTCAATGGAATTTTGCTTCCAGTTTTGGTAGATTAAGTTGTTTCAGAAGTAATTTCTCATTTAAAACAACTAGAAACATTAAACAAAAAAAATTTTTTTTTGAATTCTGTTTGAAGGTATCAGAGAGCTATTAAGGTGCTGAGGAATTGTGGACCAAGATCCAAGAGATTAGGGAAGCCAAGCAAGATGAGTTTAGCAGTGAGAGATGCTTTTCCCTTCTAGACAATTGTCAGTCTAACAAGTGATGGCTGAAAGGCTAAACAAGCTTTGAAGAGATTCACAGGACTAGAGAAACAAAAATCAGAGGAAGGGCTCTGGGTAATTACTCGGGAGCTAACCCCTAGGAGTAAGGTGAATTAGAAAGATTAAATCATCCCTCTAAGGACTAAAGCCCAGCTTCAAATCATTTCAATCCCTGTTTGAATTAAGGGGATCTGTAATTGCTAGCAGTCCTAACCTAGATACCTGCTTTAGCAAAAGTAAATCTTGGAAGAAGATAACAAAATCCAGAATTTTAGAATATTTCTTCAATGTCAAGATCTCAGTAAAAAATAATTAAGCATATAAGAAAACAAGGCATCACTGAAAATCAAGAGAAAAGACACTGAAGTTATTAGATATAAACTTAAAATATATATATATATATATAATTAATATGTTCAAATAATTAAAGGACAAGTCAGAATATTGGCAGGGAATTGAAAAGTATAAAAAAGAACCAAATAAAAAATTTAAAACTGAAAAAACAAATGAAATTGAGACTTCAATGGATGGACTTCACTGCAAATTAGGCACAGCTTTAAAAATTTTGTAAGGTAAAAGTAGGTCAGAAGAAAATATTTAGATTGAAGCATGAAGAGATAAAAAGACAGGAAATATAGAAGACATAACATGTGGCAAAAATTTAAAAAATCTATAATTAGAGTCACAGGAGGAGAACATAGAGAAAATCGGGGCAGAAGAAACATTTGAAGAGATAATGATTGAGAATTTTTCATAATTGATGATAGACATTACCCTACAGATTCAAGTACTTTGGCACAGTTAACTAGCAAACTTCTGTGAGGTACAAAAGGTTTTTAAACAGTTTTGTTTGTATAAATTAACTTCATTTATGACATCTAGTGGCACTCTGGAAATTTCCAGCTTCACCCATATTTGTAGCAATAGCTTGCCTGTGAATCACACAGAGGATGCATTTCATATATGGTGCTATATTTGTAACTCCAGAATCCTTTATTTATTTATTATGGTCAAAGCAGCCACTCCATTCAGTGGTTACTTTTATACAAACTTTCTATAAACATTGGTGTTTGCTAACTTTAAAATGCCATTGAGTGCTGAAATCTTATCTTTTCTAATACAAGTTTACATAGAGGCTCACATAGAAGACTACATTTTTGTATATCTCATTTTTAAGACATTCTAGCATATACAATATACTGTACTTTGATATATTAGGACCATCTTACTTTCACCTAACTCAGATGTTAGCAAACTTTTTTTGTAAAGGGCCAGACAGTAAATATTTTGGGCAATGAGGGCCACTTATACTCTATCATAACTACTCAGCTCTGCCATTGTAGCACAAAATTAGCCATGGGCAATACACATGAGTGTGGCTGTGTTCTAAAAACACTTTATTTACAGAAATAAACAAAGGGCTAGTTTGACAAGCAGGCCAGTTTACCTACCCCTGATCTGACTGAACAGCAAACTTCCCACTCTATATAATTTTTTCTTATATTTGTATCTTCATAGTATCAGCAATAACTTCTGTGCCCTCCAACAATATCTCTTAACAACAGAAAGCAATATACATTTGTTTTTGTTTTTGTTTTTTTGTCTTTTTTTTTTTTCGTGTCCAGCAACGGATCACAACTCTCAGTGTTGTGCCCGTACTGGACCGGGACCGGCAACGGGATCGCAACCCTCGGTGTTGCGCCTGTACCTTGCTCAGCCAGTGAGCGGGAACCGGTCTGTATGTGGGATCCGAACCCTCGGCGGGAGCGCCACCACGCTCCCAAGCGGCACACTGTAGCAGTGCGCCACCGGGCCGGCCCTATACATTTGTTTTTTAATCATGATATTTCTTAATCATGATGGCCTCACACTATCACTGGCTAATACCTTAAATAACAATACCAGAAGAGGGTTATTATTGAGTATAGGGGATAGAAATTTATACTTCAAATGGTCTTTTTGTAAATCTCTGGGCTGACTTTAAGGCATCATTGTTTGAATCTCACGTGTCTACCAAGGAACTTGTACTGTCAATAGTAGTGCCAGGCCTAATGTTTCCTGAATGTAAACATGTGCTTACATTAATAGTATTATCTTCATCTTAAGTTTCTTTGCAGGAATCTTTTAAAGACATTTGTCCATTTCATCATGATTTATTTGTTAAAAACTAAATGATATTATCTATCAGTCCCTTTAACTGGGTATATGCAGACAGCACTTAGTTACCAAAAGGATAAGACTCTGAAATGGTGAGCTTCTAGTCTTGCCTCGGGTCACCTTGGTAACATCTGTGCAATGTGACTAACACACAGACCTCACTGTTTTAGTAAATATTTGTAATTTTAATTTCTTTTCAATTTTAAAATGGAAAATAAATCTATCTAGAAGTTCTATTATTTTCTTCCCATATCCCATCAAATCATTATTTATTACCCCCTATTCTAACCATGGATCTAAAAATTAAAGAACATCAGAGACAATAGTATTCATACTTTTAAAATACTTTTCTCATCTGAGAATCCAAAGATATTTATATATTTAACTATATAACCCTCTCTTCCTTCCTAATTCAGTACAAAGATTTTTGAAGGTCAGGGACTAGGTGAAGAAGACGAGCCTGGTATCCCTGGGGATGCCAGAAACCCACGCAAGAAAATTATGCCAATGAAGGAAGCAGCATCTCAGCGGCAGGTAGAGGGTCCACACAAGGGCTCCATGCTAAGTGGGGCAGAGGAAAACAGAGCAAATAAGTGCACATATTGAAGAGAATGGGATCAAAGTTTTTCACTATTGAAGAAGGGACTCATAAACATGGAAAAGAAGAAGGCTAGAGTGAACCTTGTGGTGTTAGATTGGAATCAGAGATATCAGAATAAATTCATGTTTTAAAAATATATATACAAATAGATAGATACAGAAGTAAATATAGATATACATGTGTAAACATGTGTGTGTGTGTGTGTATACACATGCATATATTCCTGGATCTATCCACTTAGAAGCAGCAACACCTCAATAACAGTGATGCACTTAATGCCCAGATATTGATTTCTAAATACCAACCTCCACTAATAGGTACTAGGGCTCATTGGAGAAATGGCTGGTTTCAGGGCTGAGACAGGGAATATTCAAAATGAGTTGAAACAGCATTTGTGCCAGAAAGTAAGGAAGTGTTCAAAAAATGATGGGCACATGTCAAAAGGCACAGAAGCTATTTGGAAGGGGCTCACACTGACCAAATCTGGGACAACAAAGTATCAGGATAAATAATAATAATAATGTTATAACCTTTGAAAAAGCATGAGTCCACACTTATATAATGAAATAAAGCATAAACAAATGTGGAAAAAGGAAAGCTTTACTTTATAGTAGAATGACAACAGTAAATATAGAAATGGACATTAAAACCAATAGGGGAAGTTTTGATGACTTTGATGAATTAATAAATAAATGGAGGTATAACAACCACCACAACAAAAAGACAATATTGGAGAAGGCAAACTGTGAGTTTTCACTGACCAAAGATAGAACAATTTGAACATCAATACAGGTAATATCTGTGATATATTGAAACACATCAAATATGTTTAAATCCATGAATTTACGGATTTAAAAAACCCTCAAACCTCATTAAGTGCTTTTGAATGATCATAGGGAACTACCTCACTATTTTGAAAACTGATAAATGAAGGGAAAGAGTCAAGTATTTATCTTGCCTTTCCTATATAATCTAAACCTCAGGATAACTAAATGGTCACTGAGAAAATTTTCCCTTTACAGAAGCATCCCAGTTTATAAATGAAGAAGGTGCGAAGGAATTAGAAAAGCATCATTTTGCAGCAGCTAATGAATTAATGGAACCACACAGTGAACACTGATGGCTGATGATATCAAGAAAAGAAAAACAACCACACATTATGCATCTCCTGATAGATGCTCACCCTACCACCCATGAAGTCATCTTGCCAAGAAAACACAAACCTCCATCTAACCAAGACTGCAGATCCAATTCCTGATTTAGAGAAAATACCACATACATACAAGAACATGTTAAATCATCACAGGGATGCAATCAGTAAAATCCAGACTGTGGGAAACTATAGAACAAACAACCTTGTTTCTTCAACAAAAATTTGCAAGGCAGAAAAAAATAAAATAAAATAAATGAAAAGAGACTTAAGAAACATATCAACTAATCACAACATATGTACCTTATTTGGATCCTGATTCAAACAAGCAAACTTTAAAAAAAAAAACCATGAGACAAACAAGGAGACGTGAACATTGACTTGGATATTCATGGATATTAAGAAATTACTATTTGTTTTTAGGTATGATAATGGTATTGTTTATATTTTATAGGAGTCGTTATCTTTCACAGATACATACTAAAATATTTACAAATGAAATGATACAGATTCAATGCAATCCTTTTAGAATTTTGCTTAGAATACTTGGTGGGGGTGGGGAGGTGGAGTTAGGTATATAAAATTAAGATTAGCCATAAGTTGATAATTGTTCAAGATGGGTGATTTGTATATTGAATGCTTTATCTTATTCTTCTTATTCCATCTACTTTGTATAGGTTTGAAATTTTCAATAATAGAACATTTTTTAAAAACTAGCATCTGGTCTCAGTTACACACAAGGCCACCACATGTGGTATTCACAGGGCACCAACCAGGCTGAGGAGCATATGTGGGGACAGAAGCCCAGCCCTGGCTTCTCTGCCAAGCCATTTGCCCTGGTGGGCAGTGGAGTCAGCTGGAAGAAGGGACGTGTTTTTCTAAATGGTCCATTCAGATGGGTCATCTCTTTGCTATTCAGGGTGGGAAATATCCTTTAAAAATCTCGCATAAAGGCGACTTGTGGGAGTCTAGATAGGAGTGGCATTCAAGAAGTATCACTGAAGACAACCTCTTCTCTGATTTGGACAACTGCAGTGGAGCTGTCAGAGTAGGGGAGATGCCTGCAGCAGAAGCCAGGTGAGAGCTGGTAAGAGAAAACAGCACTGGCGTGTTCTTCAAGGGGCAGCAGAGGAAGAGACCTGGTCAGCACAAAGTCATGGCCACTAGGAGGTGCATTAGACTCACTGAAGCCTCTGCAATAGGCGGGAAAAGGCGTTCCCAGTTCCAGTAAGAGCTTTGGACAAGGGTGAAAATACCTACCTTGCATACTACTCTAGCTCTTTTCCCTAAGGTGGGAGTAGTCTCGGGAAACGTAGAAACGTAGGTCTACATAACATACGGCCACACACCACCCTGCCCCAAAGCATCCATAAATTCTTGTTAACCCCAGGATGCTGCTAATGTCTCACAAGTGGCCATTCACTGACTGTAGTCAGCTGTGTGAACCTCTGTATTCTCAAGTTAAATCCATGCTTATGGGGCACATAAACATTAGGAGCCTAGTATTCAATAAGAGCATTTCAAAATAGTGACTGACTTTGCCTCAGGTAACTATTGTTTCAGAATGGCTAAAAATGTATTTAAATTGCTGCTAAGACGGCTGGTGTCTGGCAGGTGGTCAGCGGATTGGTAGTCAGCCTCATCACACACAGCATCCTTCTGGACACCCCAACTTACACTCAAGCAGCCGCACGGCCGCCCACACATTCCCACGCTGCATGTGTACAGACTTAGGAGAAAATGCCTGTTCTCAGACCTGCTGCCTGGGGAGTCTGACTCCTCGGCTTCCTCCCTGGTGACTTCCCGACTTGGCTTCTGCAGGAAGCAGATCTGCTTTTCTCCCAGAGGAGGCCAAATGTCATAATAAAGAAAAAGGCTGCTGGCAACAAGGGGTCCTGAGTGAGAGAGTGGGGGGAAGGCTGGACCTAAGATCCTGAACAGATCATTTTACCGGAATGAAGAGAGAAAAATGAAGGCTTTTCTAAAGCTGATTCATTCACACCAGACGCTTCTCTTCCCGATGCTTCCACATTCTTTCCTGGATTCTGTCTCCACCCCCGTACATCCCCTCACTACTAGTTCTGGAAATTAGTGAGTGATAGGGTAGCATGGTGCTCATCTCATGGTGTCACCTAGCAACACAATGTTCATAAATAGCCACAATCATCTTTTCTCCAAAAATGGCTAAAACTTATTTTAAAGACATCAGGAAAAATGCTTAGCTCCTTCAGAGCTAGTGTGAAATATTCCCCTGTCTCAGTCCTTCTATTCCCAGCCTTTCTCTTCCTCTTCTCAGTCTGACCTCCCAGCATGCTTACTGTTTATACTTTGCCTTTTTTTTCAATGCACATTTCCTTTTACAAGGTCACATAACAGCTGTTCATGTAAAAATTCTCCCAGTAGTTTTGTGAACTTCATTCAACTCAAAAACCAAAATATTCCTACTTAATCCTCATCTCTTGCACATTAGAAGAAATCAACTAAAAGTTGTAGAATACTAAATCCGAGAAAGAATTACCTCTACATAAGTTAAGACTGTACAAAATAATACAGCACTACCAGATAAAAGTTTTATCCTTCTATTAAAAGTTTAAGTACACAAGAACAAAAAAGGTCCTATTAACTAGACCAATACCTAACAAACACACAAACCTAACATATATTTTTGGGCATTTACTATATTTCAAATACTGAGCTACATAATAAGAAAAGATGAATAAGTTTTTGCCGTTGAGGGGTTCAAAGTGTAGTGAGAAATGTTAGGAAATTCTCATTTCAGGTAGAATAAAGAACATTCAGAACAAATCTCAATCTTCTAATTATACATCATCATTGTTACATACGGAGACTCACAGATGAACAACCTCTGTATCAAAATTCTGAAGACGTAGAGAAGGCAGGAGCATAACCAGGGACCAAGGCAGGAGCCACAGGAGCCTCCCTCACCCAACAGAAAGCAGGAGCACACCAAGGGGCCTAAGCAAGAGACACAGGCAGCCTCCCCCACGTGACAGAAGGCATAAGTATGCTGCAAATACCACTTCTGTGCAGGTGACCCACCACAGCCACTGCTAGAGCCACTGCTGCTGAAAAGGCAGCTCACCACCACAGTAGCAGCCACAGCCACTGTGCAGGAGACCTGCCAACCACTCAACTGCATCGACACAATGAGAATCACCATTAGAGTCTAGAAAAAAAGGAGGAGGTCTCTCTCTTCAAAGCCCACTCCAATGTAACAGGAGAAGCAACTTATTTACCAGATGACCAGACATCAATGTAGATATACTAGAAATAAAAAACAAAACAAACCAGAAAATATGACACCACTAAAGGAATACAGTAATTCTCAAATACCAAACTCCATACAGTAGGAATTTAAAGCAACAATCTTAAGGAAACTCAATGAGATATGAGAAGACTGGTTAGACAACACAATGAAATGAGAAAAAATATCAAGATATAAAGGAGGAAATTTAGAAATAGACTAATACCTTAAAAAAGAATGCAGGAGGCTACTAAAACTGAAAGATTCATTCAGTGAAATTAAAAAACACAACCAAGAGCTTAAGCAGCAGGTTAGAGCAAGCAGAAGAAAGAATTTATGATCTCAAAGATGGTCTTTTCAAAATAACCCAAGCAGACAAGAAAAAAGAATTTTAAAAAATGCTGAAAATCTGAGAGCTAGCAGGCAACCTTAAGCATACAAACATCTGAATCATGAGTGTTTCAGATAGGGTGGAGAAAGGAAAAGGCATGGAAAACCTATTCAATGAAATAATAATGAAAAAGTTCCCAGGTTTAGGGAGAGACACAGACCTTAAGATCCAGAAGGCTCAAAGATCACCAAACAGATTCAATCCAATAAGATCCTCTCCAAGACACAATAGTGTCAAATGGCAAAGCTCAACGACAAAGAGAGAATCCTAAAAGCAGCAAGAGAAAAGCATCAAGTCACCCATTAGACTAACAGCAGACTCAACAGAAACTCTACAAGCCAAAAGAAAATGGGTTGATGTATTCAAAACACTAAAAGAAAAAGATTGTCAGTCAACAATACTACACCCAACAAGATTATCCCTCAGAAATGAGGGGAAAATAGTGCATTTTCCAGACAAAGAAAAACTGTGGGAGTTCACAACCACATGACCAGCCCTGCAAGAAAACCTCAAGGGAGTTTTTGCATCTAGAATCTGAAAAATGATAATTACTACAATGAATACACAAGAAAACAAAACCCACTAAAAAAATGCAAATGAGGAAAAGAAAGAAACTAAATCATACAACCTCAGAAAAACAACGAACATCGAAGATACAAAAGCAGAAGAAAGGAACAAAAATATTTAAAACATTCAAATGAAAATCAATAAAACACCAGAAGTAAGGCAATACCTTTCAATAACAACCCTAAATGTAAATGGATTAAACTCCCCACTCAAAAGACACAGACTGACTTATTGGATTAAAAAGCTAGACCAAATTGTATGCTATCTTCAAGAGACTCATCTCACCTATAATGACACACACAGACTAACATTGAAGGAAGGAAAAAAGATATACCACACAAATGAAAACCATAAACAAGCAGGAGTAACTATTCTTATACCAGATAAAACAGACTTTATACCAAAAACCATAAAAATACACAAAGTAGGCCACTATATAATGATAAAGGGATCTATCCAGCAAGAAGACATAATCATAAATATATATGTACCCAGATATATAAAGCAGACACTATTAGACCTAGAGAAAGAGATAGACCCCAATATGATGATAGTTAGAGAACTGAACCCTCTCTGTCAGCATTGGACAGATCATCTAGATAAAAAAATCAACAGAGCAACACAGGACTTGAACTACACTTCAGACCAGCGGGACCTAGCACATGTCTACAGAGAATTTCATCCAACAGCTACAGAACATACATTCTTTTCGATAGTACATGGAACATTCTCCAGGATAGACCACATGTTAGGTCACAAATCAAGTCTCAACAAAGTTTTAAAAATTGAAATCATTTCAAGTACCTTTTCAGATCACAACAGATTAAAACTAGAAATCAATAACAAGCAAAACTCTGGAAAATAAACAAACACATGTAAATTAAACAACATGCTCCTGAATTACCTATGGGTCCAAGAAAAAAATTAAACAAGAGATCAAAAGTGTCTTGAAACTAATGATAATAAAGACACATCATACCAAAACATGTGGGATACTGCAAAAGCAGTACTGAGAGGGAAGTTTATTGCAATAAATGCTTACATCAAAAGAATAGGAAGATCTCAAATAAACAACTTCATGCTACACCTCAAAGAACTAGATAAACAAAAACAATCCAATCCCCAAATTAGTAGACGGAAAGAAATAATTAGGAGCAGAGCAGAACTAAGTGAAATAGAGATCTAAAAAATGATACAGAAACCCAAAAACGATCAATGAAACAAAAAGTTGGTTTTTTGAGAAGATAAACAAAATACACAAACTTTTAGGTTGACAAAAAAGAGACATTACAACCAATTCCACAGAAATACAACGAATCATTAGGGACTATTATAAACAACTATATGTCAACAAATTTGAACACCTAGAGGAAATGGATAAATTTCTGGACATATTCAAAATACCAAGACTGAATCAAGAAGAAATAGAAAAACTGAACAGACCAATACCAAGCAACAAGATGGAAGCAGTAATCAGCAGTCTCCCAATGAAAAAAAGCCCAGGACTGAATGGCTTTACTGCTGAATTCTACCAAACTTTTAAAGAGGAATTAATACCAATTTTCTTCAAACTATTACAAAAGATTGAAACAGAGTCCATTCTCCCAAACTCATTCTATGAGACCAGCATGACCCTGATACCAAAACTAGACAAAGATGCAACAAAAAAGAAAACTACAGGCCAATATCTCTGATCAACATAGATTCAAAAATACTCACCAAAATACTAGCAATAAGAATATGGCAACACATTAAAAAATTATATAACATGAGCAGGTGGGATTCAACCCAGGGATGCAAAGATGGTTTGACATATGCAAGTCAGTAAATGTGATCCACCACATCAACAAAACCAAGGACAAAAATCATATTATTATCTCAATAGATGCAGAAAAAGCATTTAACAAAATTCAGCATCGCTTCATGATAAAGACTCTCAGCAAATTTGGTATAGAAGAAAAGTATCTCAAAACAATAAAAGCCATATATGACAAACCCACTGCCAGTATCATCCAGAAGAAGACAAAGATGCCCACCCTTACCACTCCTACTTAACATAGTATTGGAAGTACTGGTCACAGAAATCAAGCAAGAGAAAGAAATAATGGACATCCAGATTGGAAAAAATGAAGTCAAATTATCCCTGTTTGCACATGTCATGATCCTATACATAGAAAAACCCAAAGACTCTATCAAAAAACTCTTAGAGCTGATAAATGATTTAAGTAAAGTTGCAGGATACAAAATCAACCCACAAAAATCAGTAGCATTTGTGTATTCCAATAACAAACTGGCAGAAAAATAAATCAAGAAAGCAAGATCATTACACAACAATAGTCACCAAAAAACAAAAAAACTTAGGAATCAATTTAACCAAGGAAGTGAAAGATTTCTACAACAAGAACTACAAATCACTGTTGAAAGAAATTACAGAGGACACAAAAAGCTAGAAAGACATTCCATGCTCTTGGATTAGAAGAATAAACTGTGAAAATGTCCAACCCAAAGTGATCTACAGATTCAATGCACCCCCATCAAAATACCAAGGACATTCTTCACAGAAATAGAAAAAAATCATAACGTTCATGTGAAACAAGAAAAGACCCCAAATAGTCAAAGTAATCCTTAGCAAAAATAAAAATAAAAATAAAGCCAGGGGCATTATACTACCTGACTTCAAATTATCCTACAAAGCAAAACAACATGGCACTGGCATAAAAACCAACAGTTGGACTAATGGAACAGAACAGAGAACCCAGAAATCAACCCACATACTTACAGCCAACTGACCTTTGACAATGGCATCAAGAACATACCTTGGGGAGAGACTGCCTCTTCAATAAATGGTGCTAGGAATACTGGACCTCCATATGTAGAAGAATGAAACTAGACCCATACCTCTCACCATACACCAAAATCAACTCAAAATGGACTGCAGACTTAAATATAAGACCTGAAACTATAAAACTGTTAAAAGAAAACAGAAGGGAAACACTTCAGGAAGTAGGACTGGGCAAAGATTTTATGAATATGATCCCAAGAGCACAGGCAACAAAAGAAAAAATAAACAAATGGGATTATATCAAACTAAAAAAGCTTCTGCACAGCAAAGGAAACAATTAACAGAGCAAAAAGACAATCTACAGAATGGAAGTAAAATATTTGCAAACTATGCATTCTGCCATTTGCAGCAACGTGGATGAAATTAGAGAAAATTATGTCAAGTGAAATAAGCCACACAGAGAAAGAGAAATACCACATGTCCTCACTCATAAAGGGAGGTAAAAAAAAAAAAAAAAAAAAAAAAAAAAAAAAAAAAAAAAAAAAAAAAAAAAAATTATGTCAAGTGAAATATACAACAATCACAATAATTTGTTGAACATGTCCTCACTCATAAAGGGAGGTAAAAAAAAAATACAAATAAATAAATAATAAAAAGAAAGAAAGATAAAACAATCACAATAATTTGTTGAACTTTCAAAAGGCGAGAACAGGGCCAACCCCGTGGCTCACTCGGGTGAGTGCGGCGCTGGGAGCACAGTAGCGCTCCCGCCGCAGGTTTGGATCCTATATAGGGATGGCTGGTGCACTCATTGGCTGAGCGCGGTGCAGGCGACACCAAACCAAGGGTTGCGATCCCCTTACCGGTCACACACACAAAAAACCCAAAACAAAAACAAAAAAAAAAACCCCAAAAAACAAAAGGCAAGAACAACACAGGCCACCAGATGAGAGTGAAGGGGAAGGGGAAGGAGGGGCTAATGAGAAATTGGTAAAGGGCCAAAAAAATATGTATTACATTGTTTAACAATAAATATAGTAATTATCTTGATTTGAGCATCACATATTGCACATAGGTATTGATATTCAACTCTGCACCCCACAGATATGTACAATCAATTATGTTTTTTTTTTTTTTCCTTTTTGTCTTTTTTCGTGTCTGGCAACGGACCGCAACCCTCAGTGTCTATAGTGCGCCACTTGGGAAGCGCGGCGGCACTCCCACCGAGGGTTTGGATCCCACATGCAGGCCGGTTCCCGCTCACTGGCTGAGCGAGGCGCGGGGGCGGCGCCGAGGGTTGCGATCCCGTTGCTGGTCCCGGTCCGGTACGGGGGCGACACTGAGGGTTGCGATCCGTTGCCGGACACGGAAAAAGACAAAAAAAAAAAAAATTCTGAGGACCCAGAAATGCTGATATTTTATGATAGAATTGGGTTCTAGGTTCTTGGATTGAACATGGGGGTGCATGCTGGTGATATGTACTGTGATGGGAGGACTGGGAGGTTTAGGAAGGATGTAAGTCCTATTTTGGCCATGTTAAATTGGAGATGTCTAGGAGATGTCCATATCACTCAGAGTCTGGCAGTAAACAGATGTACCCTCAAACTGCATAACTGAAGAGAGTTTAATGAAGGGACTCTTATAAGAGCATGGGCAAGGAAACCAACAAGGGGTGGTGGAGCACCCTGGGACAAGCCACAGTACAGAAAAGTTACCACCTCTAGCCTTTAGGGACAACAGGAGGAAGGGTGGGCTTACCAGAAGCCAGCAAGAAAAGCTATGGCTGTGGGGAGGACTGACTTCAAGGGAGGGAAACATCTAACCCATGGCAAGCAGGCAAAGAGGAAGACAAGGGAATGCATACCCTGACCTCACTCTCTTCTGCCTTCCTATCTTTGGCCAGTGCCTTCCATGGGGCAAACCTGCCCAGAAGCCAGAGGACAAGAGAGCTTGGTGATGCAGTGCATATGAGCCAGCCTCCCACAGAACAGGAAGGAGGTGGATGGAGAGTGGATCTGGAAGGGAAAATGAAACATATCCAGCACCACACCCAAGGGGGAGATGCTAAGAGGCATTTTTGGTTACGCAAGCCTGGGAGTCAGGGGAGAGGTCAAAATTGGAGATATAAATTAGGGAACTCTTCAGTTAATAAAGGGTAATTAAAGCCATATTTCTGGATGAAATCACTCTGCAAAGACAAAAGGACTGAAGCACCAGTCCTGGGGCAGAATTTAGCAGTTTAGCAGAGAAGGAGGAGCAAGCAAAGGGGTCTGTAAAGGAGCAGACAGTGACTTTGAAAGAAATCAGAATGTGACATCTCTAAAACTAAAAGAACATTTCAAGAATGAAGGAGTGGTTGGTCCATTGTCCTGAATAAAACTGGGAGATTGAATAGCAGTATCTTTTGAGTAGAGATATAAGAATAAGAAATACCATTTCCTTTAAGAAGGAAGACTTATTCAGGACTTTAAGGGTGCAGCAAAAAACAACTTTAATCCCTTTCTCACGATCTTAGTGGGCTAATTTTGCTTCATCCACATGAGTGAAATTTAGGCCAGGCCCACAATTTTTCTGGTCACTCTCAGGTAATTACTTTAATTATTTCATGGCTAACTGAATTTTCTTCCTTTTAGTTTTCAGGACTGGAAGGTCCCTTACAGCTCAGGAACAAGTGGAAACATACCTTCTTTCCATGCAGGATCTCCAGTTAGACAAACCAACATGCAGAACCAGTCCTCAGCACTGGAGGAAGCAGGTATGTTTATTAATCTTCAGCACTTTTCACTTCCCTCTCAGTGTTCACTTCCCACTCTGACTTACCTGAAATACCGGGTATCAAATGATCTCATTGCCCCTCTAGGTGTTTACTGCCACCGAAGAAAACAGATCTGATAACTTGGGGCATTCTGGTCTTAGGGTATTTGTGCCTCAGCGGAGAACCAGGGGAAAGGGACAATGCTTAACACTATTCACTCCTTAAACAATCACAAATAAATGTCAAGTGCATGCACTGAGCCATGAGAGGGCATAACCAGTCAGAGTCCAGGAAAAGCTTCCCCGAGGAAATGATGTCAAGGCTGCTGGAGCGAGTTAGGAGGGGAGATGCAGTGGGAATTAGTGGGAGCTGTCAGGCTCGGGGATTGCAGGAGCAAAGCCTGGTGGTGGGCAGGAGTATGAACTGAAAGACTAAAAGAAGGCCAAAGTGGCTGGGGCCCTGACATACAAGGGGGCTGTGGAATCCACGCAGTAGTAGTAAGGGATTGTGCTTTTGCTCTAAGGCCAATGAGAAGCCACGGAAGGGATCAGAGCAGATTTGAAGAGTAGGGAAGGGATTGAGGGAAGTGGGCTGGGGCACCAATGGATGTAGGTGGAACAGACAAATGAAGAAGTCCAGGCAAGAGCTGATGGCAGCTTGGACTAACGGGGTGGGGCAGAGCAGTGACCCAGGAATGGGAATGCAGGAAAGGACGGGTCCCAAAGGACTCTGCGTTTCTAGCTTGTAGACTAATCAGATGGTGATAAAAGGTGATGATAATCATTGATTCATGGAGCAAGGAAGAGGTGGAAAACCACCAATAATGTGAGGAAAATTCTATTCTTTGTACTACTCTCAGTAGATCCTGTTTTCAGCTATTTCTCTCCTCTTTGGTCTACCATTGGTAGAAAATAACCATCGGTTTTGTTAAGGAGATAGGAAGTTACTGAATGTGGTGTTTTGTGCTTCAATATGAGCAAGATTTTCATAAAATGCATAAACATTTCAAAGCGTGTTCACATTCAGCATTTTATTTTATCCTCACCAAAATTTCATCAGTTTTCCTACCCATCCTTATTTAAAGATCGGTGCATTCACAATCTTGATCCAATTGTGATGTGTATTTCTGGGCATATCATCAAAAACCTGCAGCTGCTAAATCCATTATGAAATCTTAGACTCTCAGAGGTTTAAGGGAACATTAGCTCTCAGTTACTTCCAAACCACTTATTTTGCTGAGGCCCAAAGAGCTGGTTAGAGACAGAGCCAGGATTATAGTCCAATAAAATAGGAACATATCCAATTAATACTCATGATCTCTGATAGTTACTGTATTACTTTTTAAAGAAATGAATGAAAAATTTAAGACTTAAGTTAAGGTGGCTCAGCATGTCCCTGTTGTGCTAGCATGACAACCCAGTTCTGCTGACAAGCAGTCTTCATCAATCAGCAAATGGCATGTGGATCAATGCAATGTGGGCACTAAAAGTTGGAAAAGTCTCAGTCCCTTCATCTCTGTCTCTCCTGGGTAGGGATTGATGCAGAGTAGGCATTTCTTCAACTGCCCTCTCTTAGAAAGCTGCACCCAAGACTCTGATAGAGACATCCAAAGAGTTTAAGTAATTAGGTGAATCAGAAATGTCAGCTTTGGCAGGGACCCAGGGCAATTCTTTGAAGGTGTGCTAGGGTATTGCCAATTAGGTAGTTGTCTGAAATTAATGACTGTGGAATTTGAGGACAAGAAGATTACTAAAATTAGAGGAGGAGATTACAAGTGACATGGCAGTGCATAAATAATAAATAAATAAACTGACCAACCGAGCTTCATATACATAAAATCAACATCAAAAGTCCTAAGACTACAATAATCTTCAGGATAAGTTTTTGTGACTCCTTTACCTTTCAAGTTTGTCCTTGATGTTTATTTTAATCGAATTTGTTCTGCAGAAAATGTTGGAGGCAAGAAATGAGAGGGGCTCTAAACAGGATTTGTCCCAAACTTAAATCCTATCCCTTACCCTCAGGACTCTCTTTTCCTTGGTCATTCATTCGACAAACATTCCTTGAATACTCATCAGTGCTAGGCTTTGTGCTAGAATCTGAGGATGAGATACAAACATGAAAAAGACATTCTTCCTGTCCTTAAGGGGATTACAGCCTACCAGGGGACTCAGACAGATAAACAAATATCGCTATGTAAAGATAGGTAGTCACTGGCATGATAACAAGTGTTGAACAAGGTACTAGGAGACTGTTGAGAGACACTGGAGGAGGCTTCATAAAGGAGATGGTGATTCAGTGAAGTTTTGAAGAGTACATATAATATGATATGCAGCCACGAGCATTACAGGCAGAAGGAAGTGTGTGCAAAGGGCACAGAAACATGCAGCTACTGGGAAGAGACTGTCAGATGATGGCAAGAGATTAGAGACCGGATCACAAGGAACTCCTAAGCCATGCTAAAGAATAGAAGTGATCCACTGCATTGTATTCCATATATGCTCAGGGTCTTGGCACATAGTTGAAACTCAGTGTGCTACAGTCATGCTGAGAAACAAGTAACTTCAAAATCTTAGTGGTTTGCAACATCAGAGGTTATTTGTCATTCGTGTTACATGTCAGCAACGGACTGGCTAAGGTTCGGCCACTCTGTGACTCTAAGGTCCTATTCTAGGTTGCAGGTGGCCTGTGTGCTAGCCCCACATGTCTTCTCATTCTGAGATCCAGGCTGAAGGAGCAGCACTTCTTGGAGAAGCACTGTTCTCAAACTAAACGACAGAGGGCATGAAGCAGATTTTCCATATCACTGAAAGCATCAGCTTAGAAGTCATAACTACTCACATTCCCATTAGCCCAAGTAAACCATGTGGCCAAACCAAACAAAGGAATAAGGAGGTATGCTTTGCCTACGGGGAAGCATACCAAGGCAGAGGATGTAAAATACTCAGATGAGGGAATCAGATGATTGGAATTGATAATACAATGTAGTACAAATGGATTGAGAGGGAGTAAGGAAGAGGCTGCTGTAGTAGCTCAGATGAAAAGTAGTGACAGTATTCTAGTTACCTACAGGTGCATAGCAAATCACCCCAAAATGTAGTAGCTTAAAGCAACGACTATCATTTTATTATTGCTTATGGTTTCTGTGGGTTTGGAATTCAAGAAGGAATCAGCTGTGCAGTTTTGGCTCGGGAGTCTATATTGCACTTGCAGTGGGGGTGTGGGACTGGAACAGCTCTCTGCCACATAGTCTCAAGGAATCTCCACATCAGCGGATGTGAACATTCTTACAGCAAGGTGACCCCAAGGCACTCAGACAGTATCTATGGTAACTAAAGTCTTCTTCAAAGTTGAAGACTCCAGTTAACAGGGTGGAGACTCTATCACCTTTCATGGTCTAGTGTCAGAAAATACCTACCATCACTTTGGTTGTACTCTAGAGTGGGGATAGATGAACTTTTTCCATAAATGGCTGGATAGTAAATGTTTTAGGCTTTGTGGGCCATATAGACAGCAGCTACTCTAAACTACTCATCTTTGCCATTGTAGTACAAAAGCAGCCGCAGTCAATATGAACAAGCATGGATGTGTTACAAGAACACTTAATTTATAGGATGATGAAATTTGAATTTCATATAATTCTCACATGTCATGAAATATTCTTTCCATTTTTTTCAACCACTTCAAAATGTAAAAACCATTCTTAGCTTGAAGGCTGTGTAAGAACAGGTCGCAGGTTTTGTCCACAGGCTGTAGTTTGCCAATACCTGCTCTACTGGAGAGATATCGGGTTAGGGATGTCTACTGGCAATTGGAAACATAAGTTTTAAGCTCATGAGAAATATCTGGGCCAAATTATAAAAGCAGGTGTCACCCGCATTTGGGCGGCAACTGAAGCCCCATAGCCAATGAAATTTCCTCAGAAGTGTGCATTATGTGGAAGCAAAGATATCCTTGGATGGAATCTTCAGGACTCTAGAATTCAAGGGGTGGCTAGAGATGAGAAGCCAATGAAGAAAGATCAGAGGACCATAGCCCAGTCCCCCTCCCACATTCTTTTTTTTTTTTTTTTTGTTTTGTCTTTTTCCGTGTCTGGCAACGGATCACAACCCTCAGTGTTGCCCCCGTACTGGACCAGGGACCGGCAACGGGATCGCAACCCTCGGCGTCGCTCCCGCGCCTCACTCAGCCAGTGAGCGGGAACCGGTCCGCATGTGGGATCCGAACCCTCGGGCGGGAGCGCCGCCGCGCTTCCCAAGCGGCACACTATCCAGTGCGCCACCGGGCCGGCCCCCCCTCCCACATTCTTTCTCCACTCTAAATCTCAATCTTCTTGTCCCTACTTCTCTTCTCTGTCCCCCAACCCCAACCTCCCACCCCCAGACTCTATTTCCAAAGAAATGGGTAGTGAGGCACTTAACATTGAAATGTGGTGGAGACATTCTTCACACTCCTTTCTGCGTTGCTGCTTCGTTACCGTTAAGTTGAGTTCCTTATGTATTCTGGATATTAGCCCCTTGTCTAATGTGTAGCTTGCAAACACTTTCTTCCATTCTGTAGGTTGTCTCTTCACTTTGTTTATAGTGTCCCTTGCTGTGCAGAAGCTTTTTTATTTGATGTGTTCCTATTTATCTATTTTTGCTTTAGTTGCCTGTGCTTTTGTCATCTTGCTCAAAAAAGTGCTGCTCACTCCCATTTTGTATAGTGTTTCTCCTAAGTTTTCTTCTAGTAGTTTCATAGTTTTAGGTCTTAAAATTAGGTCTTTGATTCGTTTTGCATTGATTTTTGTGTATGGTGAGAAATAGAGGTCTAGTTTCAATCTTCTGCAAGTAGTTATTCAGTTTTCCCAGCACCATTTGTTGAAGGGCTGTCCTTTCCCCTTTGTATATTTTTGACACATTTGTCAAAAATTAGTTAGCTGTAAATGTGTGGGTTTATTTCTGGCTCTCTATTGTATTCCATTGGCCTATTTGTCTGTTTTTATGTCAGTACCATGCTGTTTTTGTTACTAAAGCTTTACAGTATATTTTGAAGTCAGGAAGTGTGATGCCTCCAACTTTTCTCTTTTTGTTCAAGTTTGCTTTAGCTGTATGAGGTCTTTTGTGGTTCCATACAAATTTTAAGATTGTTCTATTTCTGTGAGGAATGTCATTGGTATTTTGATAAGGATTGCATTGAATGTGTAGGTTGCTTTGGGTAATATGGACATTTTGATGATGTTAATTCTTCCTACCCATGAACATGAGATATCTTTCCATTTATTTGTGTCCTCTTCAATTTTTTTCACCAATGTTTTATAGTTTTCATTGTAGAGGTCTTTTACCTCCTTTGTTAAGTTTATTCCTAGTTATTTTATTTTTTTGGTAGCTACTGTGAATGGAATCACTTTATTTTTTCTTTTGGCTCTTTTGTTATTGGTGCATAGGAAGGCTATTGATTTTTCTGTGTTGGTTTTGTATCCTGCCACTATACTGAATTCATTTATTAGTTCTAGCAATTTTCTGGTGGGGTATTTAGTGTTTTCTATGTACAGAATTATGTCATCTGTAAATAGAGATAGTTTGACTTCCTCCATTCCAATGTGAATGTTCATCATTGCTTTCTCTTGCCCTACTGTACTGCCTAGAACTTACAGTACTATGCTGAATAAGAGTGGGGAAAGTGGGCATCCTTGTGTTTTTCCAGATCGTAGAGGAAAAGCCTCCAATTTTTGTCCATTCAGTATATTAGCTGTGTGTTTATTATATATGGCCTTCATTGTGTTGAAGTACATTTCTTATACACCTAATTTATTGAGTGGTTTTTTTTTTATCATAAAGAGATGTTGAATTTTATCAAATGCTTTTTCTGCATCTATTGAAATGATCATATGATTTTGTTCCTTCATTCTGTTGATGTGATGTATCACATTTATGGATTTGCATATGTTAAACCAGCCTTGCATTCTCAGGATGAATCCCACTTGATCATCTTATGATCTTTTTATGTGTTGCTGGATTCTATGTGCTAGTACTTGTTTGAGGAACTTCGCATCTGTGTTCGTTAGGAATATTGGTCTGTAGTTTTCTTTTGTTGTTGTTTCTTTTTCCAGTTTTGGTATGAGGGTAATGCTGGCATAATAGAATGAGTTTGGAAGTATTCCCTCTTCAATTTTTTGAAAGAGTTTGAGAAGAATTGGTATTAGTTCTTCTTCAAATGTTTAGTAGAATTCAGCAGTGAAGCCATCTGGTCCTAGGCTTTCTTTGTTGGATGATGATGGAGTTGGGATGTGTTGTCCCCTCTAAAACTCATGTGGAAATTTGATCTCCAATGTGGCAGTGTTGGAAACTGACTGAGTCATGGGGGCGGATCCCTCATGAATGGATTAATGCTCTCCCTGGGGGAGGGGAGATTAATGAGTGAGTTCTTGTGTTATTAGTTCCCATGAGAGCTCGTTGCTTAAAAAGACCCTGGCACCTTCTCTCTCTCGCTTGCTTCCTCTCGCCATGTGATCTGCTTGTACCCACCAGCTGCCTGCCACTTTCTGTCATGAGTAGAAGCAGCCTGAGGCCCATGACAGATGCAGCTGTCCCAGAATCATAAGCCAAATAAACCTCTCTTCTTTATAAATTACCCAGTCTCAGGTATTTCTGTCATAGCAACACAAAACATACTTAAACAGAAAATTGGTACTGAGGAGTGGGGTGTTGCTAAACAGATACCTGAAAATGTGGATGCAGCTTTGGAACTGGGTAATGGGCAAAGGTTGGAGGAGTTTGGAGGATTTAGAAGAAGAGAAAAAGACGAGGGAAAGTTTGGAATGTCTTAGAGACTTACATGGTGGTGAGCAGAATGCTGATAGAAATGTGGACAGTAAAGGCCATGCAGATGATGAGGTCTCAGAGAGAAATGAGGAACTTATTGGGAATTGGACAGAAGATCACCCTTGCTACACCATAGCAAGGAACCTGGCTACATTGTGTCCATGCCCTTGGACGTTGTAGAAGGTGGGACTTAAGAGTTGTGAACCAGAGTATCTGGTGGAAGAAATTTCCAAGCAGCAAAGCATTAAGGACGCTGCATGGTTATTTCTAACAGCTTATGCTGAGTTATGGCAGAAAAGGCATGATGTAAAGCCAGAATTTAAAACAGGAAAAGAGCGTAAAGATTTGGAAAATTTGCAGCACGGCCATGTGGTAGAGAAGCAGAGCATGCAATGGTGCAGCCCAGAAACCATTAGCTAAGAAGATCAGTACAAAGAAAAGGGATTATCAAGAGAAGGAGAAAAAGGCCCTGAAGGCACTGCAGAAGTCTCTGGGGCCAACCCTTCCATTTCAGGCCCAAAGGCCTAGGGAGAGAGAACGGTCTTGGCAAACAGGCCCAAGACACCCTCCATGGGCTGGCTGCCCAGGGCCACCTGGAGAAGCTACTTCCAGCACCAGCACCGCAGCTGCTTTGGCTGCTCCAGCCATGGCTAAACTGGCCCCAGGTGTGGTTGGACCCGCAGCTTTGGAAAATACAAGCTGGAAGTCTAGGCGGTGTCCACGTGGTGTTAGTTCTACAGGCTCACAGAATGACAGAGCTGGGAAGGCTTGGGAGCCTCCACCCAGATTTCAAAGTATGTATAGAAAAGTCTGGGGGCCCAGGAAGAGATCTGCCGCAGGGGTGGAGACACCGCAGACAGCCTTCACTAGAGCAATGCCAAGCAGAAATGTGGGGTCAGAGTTGCAGCAGAGAAATCCCAACAGTGCCATGCCTAGTGGAGCCAGGAGAGCGGGACCGCCATGGAGACCCCAGACCTGTGGAGCTACCAGAGTGGAACACCAGCCTGGGAGAGGTAAAGACTTTGGACTTTGGACTTTTAAGCTGGTGCTGGAGCAAGCTAAGACTTTTGGGACTATTGGGATAGATTGACTATATTTTGTATGTGTGAGTGACATGAGTTTTGGGGGGCCAGGGGCGGAATGATGGAGTTTGGATGTGTTGTCCCCTCCAAAACTCATGTGGAAATTTGATCTCCAATGTGGCAGTGTTGGAAACTGATTAAGTTATGGGGGTGGGTCCCTCATGAATGGATTAATGCTCTCCCTGCGGAAGGGGAGATTAATGAGTGAGTTCTTGTGTTATTAGTTCCCATGAGAGCTCGTTGCTTAAAAAGACCCTGGCACCTTCTCTCTCTCTCTTGCTTCCTCTCTCTTGCTTCCTCTCGCCATGTGATCTGCTTGTACCCGCCAGCTGCCTGCCACTTTCTGTCATGAGTAGAAGCAGCCTGAGGCCCATGACAGATGCAGCTGTCCCAGAATCATAAGCCAAATAAACCTCTCTTCTTTATAAATTACCCAGTCTCAGGTAATTCTGTTATAGCAACACAAAACGGACTAATACAGAAAACTAGCAACACAAAATGGACTAATACAACATCTTTAAGTGGCTCTGATATTGGTGAGAGTTATGAAGCTAACCCCACAGACTGTCCTTTGAAAACTTAGTATTATTTAAGTGTCATCTGTGGGAAAGATAGGAGAAAATGCAGAATAATAAGAGAAAATACCAAAGAAGAAATCTGAAGGCAAAAAAAAGGGAAACAATGTAGATTAAACAAAAGCAATAAAGGAACAGAAATAAAAGCAGAGGAGAAACCAGAGATTTAAGGAGGGGACAATGGAGACAAACCCCAGAGAGACAGAAAAGAAGCCGGGAAAGAGTCAGAAAGACCAAGATTCAAATTTCAGCTCCTACACTTAGGAATGTAGTTAAGTTTTTTTTTTTTTTTGTCTTTTTTCGTGACCGGCAACGGGATCGCAACCCTCGGTGTTGCGCCCGCACCTCGCTCAGCCAGTGAGCGGGAACCGGTCTGTATGTGGGATCCGAACCCTCGGCGGGAGCGCCGTCGCACTCCCAAGCGGCGCACTGTAGTGGTGCGCCACTGGGCTGGCCCTGTAGTTAAGTTTCTTAATTTCTATATGACCTCAGTTTCCTCATCTGTGAAATGTAAGTAATCATGCCTACAAAGTTACTGAGTAATTAAATAATATATGTGAATATGTTCAACACAGTGCCTGGTACCTAAAAGGCATATAATAAATGTTAAGTTCCCTTTCCTCATTACCTGTGCACAAAGTACAAGTGGGAAGGAAAGTATCCGGATAAGGGAAATAACTGTCAAATTAAGAAAACAATGTAATAACAATTAATCCTGATACTGTGATAATGAGTATAATGTAATAAATCATTCTTAAAATAAAAGACCTAGGGGTGAAAGAGTAGAAGCAGAAAGCTGTTACAGAAGCATAGGCAAGAGATAATTAAACCTTGGACTGAGATGGTAGTGGTGCACATAGTCAGAACTATTCAGATTTGAAATCTATAAGCTGAGTCTCTTGCTGATGGTTTAGATTTGAAACATGAGGCAAAAAGACTAACTCTTTGAGCAACTGGGTGAATTATGATCATTTCTTAAAATGAGGCATATTCAAGGTGGAGCAGGTTTGGAGAGGAAATTGAAGTGTTCTGTTTGGCTTTATTAAAATTGAAATGTCTATAAGACATCCAAGTGGAAATGTCAAGTAGAATATCTAAAGGTGGATATCACAAGCATATGTACGACATTTAACAATGAGAATGAATGAGATCCCTTAAGAGATGAGCATTGCTAGGAAAAGAAAATCTATTACTGCACCCTGGGCAATTCCAGTTTGTAGGGATTGGAAAGTGAAGGATCCGGCAAAGAAGAGAGGTGGGGCCAGTGCAATAGGAGGAACCAGGACAGTGTAGTGTCAAGGAAGCCAAGCAAAGAATGTATCAAAAGCTGCTCAGTGAGGTCAGGTCTAAAAAACATTCACCAGATTTAGAAATGTGAAGGTAGTGAGGGACCTTGTTGAGAGCATTTCAGTGGAATGGTTAGGACAAAGCCTGAGGCAATACGATACCAACCCAACAAGATCTGAAACCAGTATTTGGGTGTCTATTAAAAAAAAAAAATCCACAAGCCACACAACAGCCAGATCGTTTTATTTCCCTGTTCAAACCTCCTGGTGGATTTCTATCACCCTCAGAATAAAATCTGAACTTCTTACCAAGAACTACAAGTTCCCACAAGTTCTGGCTGTCTGTCTTTACCTCCTTCCACAAGCTGCCCTAGGCCCTCTAGCAGTATTAGCCTTCTTGCTGTTCCTTCAACAAGCCAAGCTCCCTTCTGTTCATAGACTTTGCTTGTGCTCTTCTTTAACCTGGGTGGCTCTTCTCCCACTTATGTGCAGGGCCATCCCTGACTACAGCATAAAAAAACCATACCTCTCCAACATTGTTTAAGTAGTCAGGCTTGCCTGGAGATGTGACCTAAGAAAGGGGAAGAAATCTGAACCAGCTAGGCTATTTTTGATCTTGCTTTAGCAAAAAATGACTTGTAAGGAGCAAAGAAAACCTTTTGAATATAGGTTCACCTGATTATAGGGCTATTAATTTACTTACAGTGCTATCAGCAAAAAGATTCCAAAAGTTTCCAGTAATAGACTCTCCTTTCACCCAAGCTCTCAGAAAAGAACCACAATAACAAACAAGCTTAAATTACTTAAGTAAAATAATGGGTTTGAGGTAAACACATACAGTTGAAAGTTTAAGAATTTAAACTTATTTCTATAAGCCTGTATTCTGTAGTTCAACTAACTTACTTCCCCAGTTGGTCCTACATGCTGAACTGTTCTTTCAAGCCACCACCATTTGATTCCACAATCTCACAACAAACTATTTTTATAATTTTGTCTAAATCTGGAGATATTTCAATCTGAAGATCACAAATTTTTATTGCTATTTTGTTGCAGTATAAAGTACTTTCACCTTCCAATCATATTTAAAATACAGACATCTCGTTAAAAATAGACAATCAAGTGATTCATTTAATGCCTAATTTCCAATGTCAGTAGTGTGAGATGACTTCTACTAGAATAGTGACAGTGGGGATAGAGGAACATAGCCAGATTTGGGAAACACTTAATAAATAGAACTATAGGAATTTGAGAATCAATAGTGAAAAGTAAGGGAAAATGAGAAATTAAGGATGATGACCAGGTTTCAGTCTTAGGCAACTGGATTGGCAGTGGTGTTGTTACCAGAATTTGGGTGATTCCTCAGTCCCTTTCGCCAATGCAGTAAAGAATTACAGATCAGCGAAAGGAAAACAAAGCAAAGCAAAGTCTACTGAAATACATTCCAAGGCAGGAATGGGCCAAGTCAAGGGAGAGAACGGCCCCAAGTAATTTTAGGGTTGAAGATTATATTTGACTAGATTTTGGGTGGTCCTGAGGTGTGTCACTGTGACGAGTATCTCTATGTCATTTGATTTGGCACTTGTGGGTTATGCGACTGTTTTCCTTCTGTACATGCTCTTACCCATAATGCACACAGAAAAACCCCAGGGGGTTGGGGTAATAACCACAATACTAATTTGATTATAATGAGATTATAATGAGGCAAAGGTCAGACTACAGGTTGCCCAGGTGTTAGAAACCAAATTAATCTGGCTTGGTTCCCCAGTTCCTTGCTATCAGGATGTGCCAATCACAAACCTGACCACAAAATGAGTGGGTTGGAAAACTCCAGAGTGGTCCTTGGGTGGAGTTAAAATATCTGCAGAGCCATCGCCCAGCACTCCGTTGCTCATGTCTCACTTTTGACCTAATATTCCTCCCTCAAGTGATAGGAACCCAATTCTTTGGGTCATTTGAGCTACAAACATTCTGAGTTGATGAGGGGCATTCTTGGGGTATTGGGTTCCTTACACTTGCTGTCTGTCAACAAGGGCTAGGAGATTCCAATGTTCATCCAAGTGACTACATTAGATGAGTTTTCTTGAGGGATGGCTTGGTATCCCCAGGACAGTACCATCTGGAGTTTGACGGCCTCAATTCTGGAAGAAACAAATTTACATAAACAGTTTATTAAAATAGGTCCTAACAATAGTAATAGGAATATGGAGGTGAGAGGTCTCAAGAATGTGAGAAGCCATTTAAATGAGTTCCAAGAAAGTCCAAAAAATGACCAATCTAATTCCTTGGATTCAAGAAGCCTATTAGCTTGGTCTTTGAGATGGCACAGATTACTTACAATTTTTCCTGATTTATTAACATAGAAACAGTATTTTTCATGTAAGAAGATGCAAGTTCCCCCTTGGGCAAATGCGTGGAGGTCAAGTGCCCAACAATTTTGAAGCATAACACCTTAGCAGGTGTTAGTTCACTTGTGGTTGTGTCTTTGATTCTTCTGATGGTGGTCAAGGGATGACTGGTATTGTTGGTAGCTGACAAAAAGTTGATGTTGTTAAAAAAAAAGAATATTAGTTATTTAAATGATATGATATTTAAGTATAGGATGGTCTTTGATTCTTCTGATGGTGGTCAAGGGATGACTGGTATTGTTGGTAGCTGACAAAAAGTCGATGTTGTTAAAAAAAAAGAATATTAGTTATTTAAATGATATGATATTTAAGTATAGGATGGTATTAGATAGGAAGGATAAAGGGTCTGGAGAAGGACATTGGGACAAAACAGGTGGTCTCAGTATCCAAAGGAATGTAATTGTCCTACCTGCCATGTCCATTTGTACACCTGGTTCCAGTCCAGTGATGGAGATTTTCTGCGTTGGGGCTGACTGGAGGGGGCTTCTTCAGTCCTGGATGACTATCTGCATGTTAGGGGTCGCTTTTGACGCAGGTGTCCTTTGACCCAAGGGCAGAGTACATCCCAATGGCCCACCTCCTTGCATTTGTAGCAGGTGGTCTTAGGGGTTCTCTTCTTATTGGGACATTCCTTAGCCAAATGTCCAAGTTGATAGCAGAGGGCACATTTAGTGGCATCCTTTTGTCATTGGGAGTGGGATACCTTTGGACTGTGGCTGGTCCTGGAGAGCTGACAACATTCAGGCATGTCTAGTTTCTCTCCTTTCCTTCTCCTGAGCCTTGGCTTCCATCTAGAAAACTGAGGTAGCCGCCATTAACAATTTATCTAAAATTGCCCCTGGTTCTTGAATAAACTTTTGGAGGTTGTGCCTTATGTAAGGGGCAGATTGAGTTAGGAATTTGTCCTTCAAGACGACCTGACCCCCATAAGAATCCAAATCCAGGATAGTATATTTAATAAGGGTCTCTTGGAGCTGTTCTAGGAAGGCAGTAGGATTTTCTCCAGGCTCCTGGCTAATGGCCATACCTTAGAATAACTAATGACCTTCTGCCATCCTGCCTCAACACTGGCCTTCATGCATATTAGGAAATGGTCCCTTTTCCATCTTTGGCTAGTATTATGGTAATCTCAACCAGGATCTACAGGAGGCACAGCAATTTCCCCTGTGGGATACTTAGTGTTGGATAGATGGAGGCTATTGGCATACTTTCTAGCCTCCTTTAAAACCCTTTCGTGTTCAGTATCTGAAAGAGATTGATTTATTATTATCATGACATCCTTCAAAATTAGGTCATAAGCCAAAGTAAAGTTTCGAAAAGCATCAATGGACCCATTGGGATTACCAAATAACTCCCAAGATCGATCTTAATTCTGTAAGTGAGAAAGGCTTATGAATGAGCTGAGGACCAAATTCCCCCAGCTGTCTCCACCAGGAGGCAAACCTTCGAAGGTGGCAATAAAGGTGGCCCTGGCATAAGGGCATGCTGACGGGATAATGGAAATAAGTGTTAATGATAAAGAAGGAAATTTGTGTTTGGAATAGAAATTGTTACTTTCTATTAGTAATGAAAACAATTGGACATAAGGTATTTCTGAGGTTTTCCCATATTGTCGACAAAAGATATTAAGTTGATTTATAGTGTCCTGGTCAATAGTCCCATCTGCTGGCCATGACCCTTTATCAAGTCGATATTATGGCTAAAATACTTTACAAAGGTAAATAAATTTTGGATTTTTTTTTTATATTTTGGTGGGAGGAGGGTTAAGTTGATTCCAATTGCTTATATCACAAAGGATCCCAGGGGAATTAGAGGTTTTTCTGTTTTAAATTGTAAACACCCAATCCAACAAGGAAAACCTGAAAATTAGAGAGCCCAGCCTCCTGGGGTCTTGATTCTGAAGACTGGCGCCCCAGAACTTTAAGGTCCAGAGATAGATGTCTCTACCATCTGGAAAAAATGGGTGGACAGTAGTGAGGCCCATATTATCCACCAATGACTTGCTGGATGGAGAGGATAGTGTCTCCATTGAATGTTGATTGGGTAAATTCTGATTAAGCATTCCTGTTAAGAGGTTTGTTCGTGACCAAAGGCTGGGTCAAACAGACAACATTGGTGAAGAAAAGAAGGGAGTAAAGGTAAAATAATAGTTTTCTCTGATCCGAGTCACGGCACTAAAAGATGCTACTGGAATTTTGGTGATTCCTCGGTCCCTTTCGCCAGTGCAGTGAAGAATCATAGATCAGGGAAATGAAAACAAAGCAAGGCAAAGTTTATTGAAGTATGTTCCAAGAGAGGAATGGGCCAAGTCAAGGGAGACAATAGTCTCAAGTTAATTTTTGGGTTGAAGAGTATATTTGACTAGATTTTGGGTGGTCCTGAGGTGTGTCATTGTGGCAGGTATTTCTATGTCACTTGATTGGCACTTGTGGGTTATGTGACTGTTTTCCTTCTGTGCATGTTCTTATCCACAAGGCATGCAGAAAAACCCACTGTGGGTGGGGGTCAAACACCGCAATGCTAATTTTATTATAATGAGGCAAAGGTCAGTGTGAGTGCGGACTGCTACAGGCTGCCCAGGTGCTAGAAACCAAATTAATCTGACTTGACTCCAGTTCCAGTTCCTACAAAATAGGGGGGGGGAGGTTGGAAAGTTCCAGGGTGGTCCTTGGGTGGAGTTAGAACATCCACAGAGCCATCGCCCAGCCCTCTATTGCTCATGTCTGTCTTCCTACCTCAGTGTCACCATCAATCATGGCAGAGAGGAGAAAAAAGATTTGAGGAATGGGTAAAATCATAAAGTCAGTTTTGGGCATATTGAATTTGAGGTGCCTTGCGAGAGGTGCACTTTAGGCAGTTGGATGTATGGGTTATAGTGCAGGTTGTGGTACTGTATAAGTGAATGACTGTGCACTAATATCTAAACCTTCTTGTACCTCATTACATTTGCAAAATGAGAGTGTTGTACTAGATAATAATAGATAACAGATAAATTGACTAATAAAGTTGGTGAATTCACTGAAGTTTTAGGGCTGAAAGGCATCTTTTTATATGTTTTGTACAATATGAGGGTACTTCAAAAGTTTATGGAATTCATATTATCTTTTTTTTTTTTTTCCTTTTCGTCTTTTTTCGTGACCGGCAACCGATCGCAACCCTCAGTGTCGCGCCCGTACCGGACCGGGACCGGCCACGGGATTGCAACCCTCAGTGTTGCTCCCTCCTTTTCGTCTTTTTTCGTGACCGGCAACCGATTGCAACCCTCAGTGTCGCGCCCGTACCGGACCGGGACCGGCCACGGGATTGCAACCCTCAGTGTTGCTCCCGCACCTCGCTCAGCCAGTGAGCGGGAACCGGTCTGTATGTGGGATCCGAACCCTCGGCGGGAGCGCCGCAGCGCTTCCCAAGCGGCGCACTGTAGCAGTGCGCCACCGGGCCGGCCCCCATATTATCTTTTAATTCTATTTTTCTGCAAACTTTTTGAAGTACCTTCATATATTTATTATATATCACATATTGTACATTAAATCTATAATTACTATATATTAATATTATATATTTATTATATATATTAAATAATTGTATAATAGATAACATGCCTCTAAGCCCTAAAACTTCAGTGAATTCACTAAACTTTTATCAGCCATCTTATTATTTATTTGGTTTGGATCTCCATTTTCTTCTTAGAACTCTGGAGTATGATGCTATCTGTTAACATTTTACTTTGATATTTTAAGAAGAACTATTAGCTAGCTAGGAGCTAATGAATTTACACAACTTTGTTTTCTCTTAAATTTAAGAAACAGTGAAACGCTGGTTTCCTCTACCAATGAAAGACATAAATTTAGCTTGCGAGCCTTTCTTGGGCAGAATACAAAAATTAAAAAATATGTATATTATACTGCTGAAAATTTCTTCTCCATGAATTCTTTCCCTCATAGATTTAGAGAAGTTGGAGACATTAGTCCTGTAACAGGATAAAGGAGGTAGGAAAATATGGAGGGCACAAAATAGGCCTTTATGTTTTGACAAGTAAAATCTGTAAGATCTTATGTGTGTATCACAGTACAGTTTAAAAAGAAAAACAAAATGCACATTTAAATTGGTATCTTACAATTTGGCAATACAAAATTAAAGCGATGAAAACGTAAGTTAAGCAGGTTTCCCTAAATCTTATCATCCAGAGATAATTATCTCGATCACTTCAATATTGGAAATTCTCAAATCCTTCCTGTCCTCCTTGATTCCTAATGCACATAGGCTCTTGGTTACTATAAATTATTTCCAGGTTAGCAGAACTAGCAATTTTAAGTCTGAGGGAAGAAGGGACACGAGTCTTATCATTCTAACACGTTTAAGAAATAGCCCTGATAATAAACACAACTCTGGTTTCAATGACAGGTTTTGTGGAATAACTCACATGGATGGCTCACCATTCAGAAAACAAAAAAAGTACAGTATACAAAAGACTTATTTGAGAGCATTGTTTCTATTGCCTCAAGGTGAAGTACCCCAGCTTTGGTGAAAATGCCACCAACTGAGTAAAATGAACAATACCACACATTGGATTGTATGTTTTTAGTGTTTCCCATTGATTCAGCTCACAATCGACATAGCTTGATATCTGAAAGATTACAATTTTATTCTCCTAATTATAAAGATTTCCCCTTACCGCTGTGTATAGCATTCCACAACTTAGTGAGATAGATGAATAGGAGGCCCAGAAATGAAACAATAGGGAGTGGGAATTAAGAAATTATTCCAGCTTCGGATAATAAATAGAATTTCACTTTAACAGAGTAATTTAATTATTCTAGTAGTACATCTGTAATCCCTGTAACAGAAAAGCAAAACTGCATTGGGACTAAAAGCATGGGCTTTGGAGTCAGAATTTGGTTCAAATCCTGGTGTCTCTTATGTGATCTTGGGAACAGTTTTTAATCTCTTGAAGCATATATCTCCTCCTTAGTAAAATGAGGAGGATAATATTTGCATTACAGGGTTATCTGAAGATTAAAAGTTACCATGTATAAAATATATTAAATAACAAAAATAAAAACAAATGAAAACATTCCAACTGCGATTTTGTTATACTTTTACTATGAATGCATTTTTTTGAACCATCATTTCAAGGATCTCCCTAAAACTGCAAATCTGAGTAGTTAATTTTAAAGTAATTGACTCCAGCTTTCCACTGGTAGTATTAATACCGGTATTTTTTCTTTAAGGAGCACTGTCTGTATGACATTATATAGATGGCCAAGCAGGAAACCTAGTTTCAATTTTTCTGACATAAAAACTATTCTACTTACTTGTGGGTATTAACTTGATATGAAGAATATTAAGCAAATTTCTGAAAACCTATAAATAAGCATGAGACTACATTTAATAATTCATGGTAAAGGTATTTTTGGTTTTCAGATAAATACATCTGTAACATAGTAATCCAAAAGTTACTCATGTTTACACTGATTTTTGAGTAGAAAACTGTCCTAATAATTTTTCATTTGGATTATTATTTTCATATATATTGCAAGTTAAGTGAAACTGTGAAACTGACTAGAACACACAAAAATCAGTAGTAGTCTTGGGTTAAACATCTGCCACATATTTAAGGTGGCTAATCCAGACTTAGCTGCAACATGGTCCCAAGCCAGTTAATATAATTTATTAGATAACAGACTAAGAAAAATCTAGATACAATCAAGGAAAAATGTCAATAAGATGAACTACATGTGAACTTTCATTTAAAAATATATACCTTTAAAGAATGGAACTAAAAAAATTATAATCAAAAGCTTCCATTTTCACTGTTACTTTCTCTTTTAGTAATTATTATCTCTTATGTGATAATTTGCCATGCTCTAGAAGAGTAAGAAAAAGTCCTTTTATATTTCATGATAGATTTAATCAGGTAATTCAAGGGAGGAGGGGAACCATTAAAACAAATTCTTTTATCATCTGATATGTCCAATTACATGGGTATAATGTAACAAAAACAATTACAAACTTATATATGCATATTTACATTATATACTCAAAACTAGCTAGTCAACTATATCTGAGGAGATACATTATGACATGAGTTAAACAATTTTTCATTGCTTATTAGAAAGAATGCAGTCAAGCTTTTAATGGAAATAATATACATGTGAGGCACTTTTGAGGTCAACAGAAAGCAAATGACACTACACACTGGAAATGTTCACAAAAATCTATGTGTATCTCTAATACAAAGGTTTTTCAACTAGATTATTCTTGAAAAATTTCAAAACTAACAACTTATGCAATTTAAGAAGCTTTCAGGAACAATGACTAACATTTATCAGTGTACCAAAGAATATGAAAGTTTTATAACCACCTGGCTGCTAGGCAAACAATACCTAAATACCTTAAAGCCCTTTTTTTTTTTTTTTTTTTTTGTTTATATAAATCACCTCAGGTTGTTTCTTTAAAACAAAAAAATCATTTTTTTACATTTGACTCTGCAAAACACCTTATGATGCTATTATTATCATGATTTATAGGTTAATTTTTGTTTTTCTTAGTGCAACAATAATGCAAGTTTCTACTACATTCCCTTATACTTAGGAATGTGATCATGGAAGTCAAATCAAGAATGAGAATAATATCTAGTAAAGAATCTGTGTTTTTCAGGTAACTATGTTTTAAAATTTTTATGTAGAAAAATGTTATATTTGCTTAATGCACCTTTGGGCTCTAATTAGAAACCCACTCTTAAACACAGATTTCCAAGTGTAATTACAAAACTTAAAGTAAATTTCAACAAAAGAAACATCTTAAAATTCTTTACATTGCCTGTCTAGAGGAAAATACATGTTTCCTGTAATCTGGAGACTTACATGGATGTTAAGAAACATCTCTGTGCCATTCAATTAAAGGGGAAGGGGGAAAGAAAAAGAAAAGTAAAAGCAAGACTTACCCAAGATATCAGATGGCACTATACACATGAATTGAAAGTGCATTTGTATTACCTCAAAAGCTCATTTTAGGCACTGCTGAATTGAAAATAGGTAGTTTCAAGTTTTTCCCTTTAAATTTTAACCCCTGCCCCCTCATCAACTCAGAAACATACACACACAATCTCTCTGAAGTTGTCATGATAAAATACAGGTGATTTTGTTAATTTTTTTTCAAAAAAAATTGCCCCCGACTAGCAATGGGAGGAAAAACAAGAATACCATTATGGTAATGGCTTTTGCAAGTTGAAGGAACTGGTTCTATAAATGCCTCAGCACATCCATTAAGTTTGACTGCCAGTTCCAAATATCAATAAATATTTTAAAACAGGATATGTAAGAGAAAAGTGCTTAAAATCTTTCAGCAACCAGCAAGATGCATTAGGGAAAAGGATCATTTTATAGTCCCTTTGAGATATTTCTTACTCCTAGTTTCCCCATAGGAGGTAGCCACCACTTAAATAGCCCTTTACTGGTAGTAATGATGAAACCCTGTCAGATCCCTATTGCCATCTCACATCTCTAGTCTGGAAATTGTCCAGTAGATGGTGCTGAAGTTCCACACCTCATATTTCTTCAGAAATCAAAATGACTTCCCTGTGAAGCCAGGAGAAATGTCATTTAAGAATTAATTCTGAACAAAACAAGCTCATCAGACCAAAGTGTTTCTTGCTATGCCATCTAGATGATTTCATTTTCAATATTTACTACTACTTAAGCAGTTTTGTTGAGCCATTTGCTTATACTATTAGATTAAAAACAAAGAGAAAAGTTTTAGATGAAGAGCCAATTGGCAGTGCCAAATGTGGATACAGAATGAGAAAATGTTCCTGAATGTACCTATACACATGTCTAAGAATCATAGATTTAAACTACCCATTTGTATTCACAAAGGAATTCTAATCTACTCAAGAGAAAATCTCCACATAGGAATTCAGATAACATTATATTATCAGTTAGTCTTTTAAAACTGATATGGAAACTGGGTGTGTTAACTCTAAAGATCCAAGGTGAAATAAAAAACCATTTCATCACCATAGTTTTTAATGAAGAAATCTGTTTAAAACTGTAAAGGAAAAAATGGGGATGGGATGGCAAAATCTTAGCAGCAAAGTGGTTAAACAAATTGAAAATATTAATGCACAAACATTAAAATATTAAAGCATATATGTTGCATATAAAATACAGTACAGAACCAGGAGTTGCACTATACTGATTAGTGCTTAACAGAAGAAATGATTAAATTTGTTCTTCCCGGAAGTATATACAGTTCATTTCCACAGCATTTTCCTATATAGCCAGCAAGTCATTTTCTTCAGTTAGTCACACCTTGCTCAAACCTGAATTATAAATTCAGCACTTACAAATATGAAAATTCACAAGGAAAACAAATTATTTCCATTTCACCAATAAAAGGTAAGTTTGAAAGTTAACAGTCTATTCTAGGAAACCAAGTTTAGTTGAAAACTTCAGGGATGAAGATCATCTGGTGTAGAGCAGCGTCCAAATATATAAACAGTAAAAATAAGACTTAAAACTGCTGCTACAGTGTCATGTTTTGGATTTAGTTCATCCAATTGATTTTTAGTACAAAACTAGAAATAACCTCTTCTTCATAACATCTATAGTTATCAATATATTTTTCTTCTTTTCAATGTGAAATAATACTTCAAGATGATCTATATACACAATGTTGTCAGTTCAAGCTGTCATATAAATATAAATGCTTTCTTAAAAAAAAAGTATTTTACAGACAGATAGTGTTATATACATTTGTTTGATCTGGGGCAAAAGAAGAAAGCTAACACAAGCTTAAGTGTGATATGTAAAAAGAATACATAAATGACATTTAAAAACCTGCATAGAAAATGAGCTTCAAATGGTAGTGTGGTTTTCATTTTTATCACCTCTGAAACTAAAAAAAGGCACACTTTTTAACTTTATCCCTCTAAGAAAATGATCTTAAAGAATCCCTCTCCTGGTTAGAGTTTCAATGTCACACCTTAAAAAAAAAAAAACCAAAACAATTTGACTGCAAGGTACTTTAAACAGTTTGTTGGAACATTTATCCAACTACTTTGTAAATTAAACATCCAGTAATACAATGCTCTGAAAAGAAATAAATTTATATGCACAAGATATTTCATTCACGATGTTGGACTAAATATTTTCCTGGGATAGTTTAGCACACATTTTAACAAAATAATTTTGCTTTTGGACAGTTTAAACAAAAATAAATGCAACTGAGAAAAGTTATCATTGTTATGTGAATAATAAGCACTGAGGATTAAGCTAAAAAATTACTAACACAGCTGAACATATTCTGGTTTTGTAGAATGATAAATGAAGATCTCAAGAGGAAACTGTTTTACACTAACTATCCAGTTACACTTTTGCCTTGTAAAACATTTGTAAATGCGGTAAAATTTTTTGAAGGAGGAAGCTCTGAAAGAAAACAACTTGCTGGTTGAATACCACAAAAAACAAAACAACTAAATTTTTTCTGTAATGTTTACTCATTCTTTTTATATAAAAATAAGTGTTACGTTCCCATTAGAACATTAGACAATTATATCTGTGCTTTAAAAAAAAGTTGGTCACTCAAGGCTATTAGAATATTTTAAAGGATTTTAAGATTACCAGAATGTACAGATATAACTCAATATAAATGGTAGCCAAAGAGAAATGAGGATGAAAATATCAAATCATTCACATGGAATAAAAACATTAACTAGATGAGTTAAATATTCAAAATATATGGAATGTGACAGTAGATACATGTATATCTACTTCAGAACTAGGAAGGAGAAGAAAAGTTTAATACATAATAATTCGTACCTTACATTTAGTTAAATATAAACATTTGTTATTTATACATAAAATTGCTTTCAAAAAACAACTAATAAATGATTTAGTTGCACTTGTTTTACATCTTATAATTCCCAAGTGTTAACTTTTCTTAGATTGAAATGTACTGTCCCCTAGTGCACTTTTAATTTTAGTTCATGTCCTAATGAATTCAAACTTTCAAAAGTCCCATCACCTAATACATAAATATACAAAAAATGCCAAAAATTAATCCCTTTTAGTTGGATCATATTTTATGCTGACTTTTTATAGCCAACAACCAGAAATGGTTTCCTTCTGCAAATACTCTACAACCTGTAATAAACATGCCATGCACTCAAGGGAAAAAGTTAGGCATGGCTAGCATTTGTGAAATGCCAAGAATTGACAAGTTCTGCTTCCTCCACGTGTGGCCCCAATACCAGGCAAGATTTCATGTTGCTTGCCAAAAGCTTCCACAAATCCAAGTTAGCTAATTCTTGGAAACAAAGATTTTAAGCTCATTTTGGCACTGGATCATTTCATCCAGCAGCTTTATGTTTCCCACCACAGCACCCACATGCCTCACCACAGCGATGGCACATTCTCAAAGGGACGTAGCAGCACATACATGGTACAATGAAAGACAAAGCTACCAGGGCTAACCATCGTAAGCAGAACTTGTCATCGCTAGTGTCACATGAACAAGGATCAGAAAAATCTCCCTCTGAGTCTGACATACAATGATACAACATGCTCTCTGCGCAGAGCATACAACTAACTTGATATATGCATCTTTTAATAGGGTCTGGAGCATCCTGACATTTTCCCCTGCCATTTTCTTCATGATTAAACCTTTCCTGGCAGTATACACAGCGAGAACGTTCACCATCCTCTTTTCTTCGTTTTGACTTCTTAAATTTTAACGAGGAAGGCTGTGTCTTAAATACCACAGAGTCTTTGAGTGAACTTAACTTAGTCTCGTCCCCAAAAGAGTACAGATAGTCTGATTTTTTACTGTCTGGTTTAGAAAAGTGAATACTGGCATCAGTATCATCTCTGTCCAAGTCATTTTTCCACATGTCAGGATGTCTGTAGTCTGCATAGCGACGTATTAAGATATCTCGAGGGTTTATTCTGACAATCTCATCCTCATCTTGAAAGCTGACATGTCTGATTGATTTCAAAGGGACCTAAAAAGGAAAGAGATAAAACTGCAGTAAAAACTATAATGGTTAATTTTGTGTGTTAACATGGTGAAGCCACAGTGCCCATATATTTGCTCCAACATTCTGATGTTTCTATGGTATGTTTTCTGGATGAGATCTACATTTCAATTGGTGGACTACGAGCAAAGCACAGTACCTTCCATGATGTGGATGGACCTCACTCAATCAGTTGAAGGCCTTAACAGAACAAAGAGTGGTCTCCCCCTGAGCAAGAAGGAATTCTGCCAGCAGGCTTGCCTTAAGACTCAGACTGTAACTCGTCCCTGGGTCTCCAGCCTGATGCCTGCCCTGCAAATTCTGGATTTGTACCTCCACTACTGTACGAACCAATTCCTTAAAATAAAACTCAACCTATCTTCCTATCTATACATCCTGTTAGTTCTGTTTCTCTGGAGAAGCCTGACCAATACCGATTTTGGTGCCAAGCAGTGGGGTGCCACTACAACAAATATCTAAAAGTGTGCTAGTAGCTTTGGAACTGGGTAATGTGTAGAAACAAAAAGAGTTTTGAGATACAGGTTAGAAAGCACCTTGAAGAGACATGGAAAAAGGTGCTTCTGACAAGGCCTCAAGTGGAAATGCAAAACATGTTATTAGACACTAAAAGAAAGGCAATCCTAGGTATAAAGTGACAAAAAACTTGGCTGAATTGTGTCCTAGTATTTTTTTAAAGGCAGATCTTGTGAGTGATAAACCTGGATATTTAGCAGAGGAGATTTCTAAGCAAAGTGTTGAGAGTATAGCGTAGCTTCTTTTTGCTGCTTACAATAAAATGTGAGCAGAGAGAGATAAACTGAAGAAACTGTTATGCAAAAGGAAACTAATTTAGAAAATTATCAGTCTATCCATACTGTAAAAAATGAGAAAGCATGTTCTGGAGAGAAGACCTAGGGTGTGGTTGGACAATCATATGATAAAGTGAAATGCTACTGACTTGGGCTGAAGGGGACAGAGGCAAGACAAATGAGGGAAGGCTGCTGGATTCTACTGCAGGATTCTACAGGATGAGCCAAGAGAGCTATGTGGCAGAATGACCCTGAAGGCAGGGCTGTTTCCTCCTCAGTTACAGAAGGTGGGGCCGACTCCTCAGTTTCAGTGGTCCTTGCTATAGTAGTCCAGGGCCTTAGAGGTGATGCTGACACCTCCAACCAAGGGAGTGGGGCCACCATCCCAGTGGGCCTGGAGGACAAAGGATCAAGCCAAAGAGCATTATTCTTGAGTCTTAAAATTAATGAAATTTTCTGTTAGGTTTGGAGTTGCATAAGACCCATGACACCTTTCCTCATTTCAATTTCTCACTTTTGGAATGAGAATGTTTATCCGTGCCTTTTCTACCACTGTATTTTGGAAACAATAACTTGTCTGGTTTACAAGTGCACAGCTGGAGAGAAATTTTGCCTCAAGATGATTCATACCTTGAGTATCACTAACATTTGATTGAGATGATAGTTAGATGAAATTTATAGGACTCTGAATTGATGCTGAAATGGGTGAAGACTTTGAAGTGACTGGGATGAGGATAAATGTATTTTGCATATAAGAAGGGCATAAATTTGGGGCCAGAGGGCAGAATGTACAGGCTGAATTGCATCCCCCTCAAATTCATGTTGAAGCTCTAAAACCTAGTACTTTGGAATGTCACTATACGTGGAGATAGGGCCTTTAAAGAGCCCTATGTTAAAATGAGGCCTTTAAGGTGGGACTTAATCCAATCTGACTGGCATCCTTTTAAGAAGAGGAAATTTAGATACACAGAAAAATATACCAGGGATGTGTGTGCAGAGGAAAGACCATGTGAGGACACAGTGAGAAGGTTGCCATCTACAAGCCAGGGAAAAAGCCTTCTGAAGAAACCAATCCTGCCAGCGCTTTGATCTTAGATGTCTAGCCTCCAGAACTGTGAGAAAATAAATTTCTATTGTTTAAGCCACCCAATCTGTGGGGTTTTGTTATGGCAGTTTTGGCAAACTAAGATAAGGAGATAGATGTTTACAGCTTAGCTATATGGAAAGTCTCTAAAAAGCGACTTAACACATACACACATGCACACTCTCTCTATTGCTTGCTCTCTAACCATTCTGGGTAGATTGGCTCTTTGATCTTTGAGATCAAGAAGCAAAATTAATCTTTTGACCATTCTAATCACCCATTAAGGCAGACTTCTAGTAGTCAAATTTATATCTCCTAGTTACAGTCCCTGAACACAGTGACTAGTCTACAAGTAAGTACCTGAGAGGCTGGGGCAAACTTCTACTCCCCAGATATTTGAAATTGGGGCTTAAAAAAATCCCAGATCTGGGATAAAAGTGAGGTAATGGATATAGTTCATTAAATTAACAATATACTATTCTTATTGTCCTATCTGGAATTGGCAATCCCCCAAACTCAAAGAGAAGTCTGGATAGAGTAACAGTGTTTATAAGCATATATGCAGCAAATTAACACTGTGAAAAATTTTTAAGTACAATTCAACTATGGGGAGAATTAGGAGGACTGGAAAATTTCACCTATATGCTAATTAGTTATGTTGCTTTGCCCCCCACTGATTTGTCCCCCCTCTTCCCCTGGGTGAAGGAGCCACAAAGGATTACTCAAAGCCCATCTCTTCTGAGCAGTGAGAAGCCCCAAAGTGGTTAATTTCCCAGAACCCTCTAGAGGCATTCCTTTCATTTGGGAAATTAGCCCTGAATTGGGGTTCTCTTCCTGCATTTATTCTCCAGCCCAGAAGTTACAGGAAGAGACATAGGTGGGGTTATAGTTCAACAATATAGGCTGGTAACTCTCAGTGAAACAAGCCAGATGACATTCCATAAGATCATTTAAGTGATCCACCAACAAAAGCTTGATCTCAGCAAACATTCCTTCCCCCTACAGCAGCTTCCCAGTAACTCTACATATCAATCAGTAACTAGTCTGTCTTTGAACCAGCAGCCTTGCTGTGTTACAACTTTTTATCTTACAACACATACCAAATAGCCTGAGGAAAATTTCCTGTTTTTGTAAGGTCGATATTTGAAACTGTAAGGCTTTGGAAAACCAGGCCCTGTGAGGTACATTTGCTTTATAGTATATTCCACAGTTATATTCCATAGAAGATAAACATTACTTACCCTATTTTGAGACTTTAGGCTTCCACATTCCTTAGATATTTGCCGCTGTACATATTCCATACTTCTGCTCTGAATGTCTAGGCCTGGCTGACCAAACGTTATCTAAAATACAAATAAGTGACAAAAGAATGAATTTCTTATTTTTAATGAAACCAAATTCAATGTACCTTCCAAAACTTCATAACTATTGGTAATAAAGTTTTTCAAAATGATTTTGATAAAAAACTTTGAGTCATTCCCCCTTAAAAAAACAAGAACAACAACTTAGAGTATATATGTAAAATTTAATTTAACAAGTAATAAATAGGCAAAAATATAGAAACAGCCCAAATATCCATCCACTAATGACTAGGTAAACAAAATGTGGTAGATCCATATAATTAATTATTACTCAACCATAAAAAGAAATAATTAGAGTATATATGTAAAATTTAATTTAACAAGTAATAAATAGGCAAAAATATAGAAACAGCCCAAATATCCATCCACTAATGAATAGGTAAACAAAATGTGGTAGATCCATATAATTAATTATTACTCAACCATAAAAAGAAATAAAGTGATGATACATGACACAATAGTGGTTGCCAGGGACTGGGGGACAGGAGAGTAGGGGCAATGACTGCTATTTGGTACGGGTTTTTTGAAGTGACAAAATGTTATGGAATTTGATAGTGATAATTGTTGCATAGTCTTACAAACAAATATACTAAAAACCACTGAATTGTATACTTTAAAAAGGTGACTTTATGGTATATAGGTCATATCTCAAAAAAAACCCAACATAGATACAGTTAGTGTTCTAACACATTCATTAGTTTTTTGAATTGCAAGGCCCATTTCAGAGCTAGATTATAGTTCAAATTTATCAATGTTTCATTTAAAAAAATTTTTTAATAAAAATTCAAACATACACAAAAGGAGAATAAGATAACAAATCCCCACATGTACATGTATCACCTAGCTTCAATAATTTTGGCAATCCTGTTTTTTTCCTTCATTATTTTTCTGGAGCTTTTTGATCCAAATCCCACTGTTACCCTTAATAAAACTATAACCTTGAAAATAAAAAGTAATACATGCACATGGCAAAATTTTTAAACAGTATAAAAGCACACACAGTAAAAATCTTCCTTCCATCTCAGACCGTCAGTCCCTGTCCTAGAAGTTAACTATCTTAAAAATTTTTAGTGTATTCTTCCAAAAATTTACATACACACACACACACATGCGCAAATATGTGAATCTTTAGAAGTTTTAAATACAAATGGGACCTTTTGTACAGTGCCTTGCTTTTTAAATTTAATAAATTAGTAAATTACGGATACCTTCTATGTTTATAAGTGGAATATATAAAAATTCAGGAATTAGGGAAACTATGGATTAAATGGTCTGGGAAGGTTTCATGAAGGAAATGGGACTTGAAGTAAATGCAGAATGAGTTAAGTATTTGGTCAAGTAAACAAAACAAAACAGAAGAGCATTATAGAAAAAAAGGAGAGAGGAAAAATTTTTTTCCTGATAGAATACAATAACCTCAAGTTATATATTAAATATATATTCCTGAGATCTATTTTAAAAGGTAAGAATATCCACTTTTTCACTTATTACCCCAATTTCACCTTCTCAGAAAAAAAGTCACACATACCACTCAAACACATACATACTTTGAAAACTATCCCAAGTCAATAGTCTACAAATATTAGTCCTCTAAGTGAAAAGACAAATGGACAATGTTGACTTTGCACATTTATTAAACACAGATGTTATAAGACACACCTCAATTAACTATGGCTTTTTAATACCCTGGGAATTTGGAGGTATTGCTATAGCCTTTAGGAGAATTTATCAGCTGAAAACAAACATGGGAGATGCTTCTTCAAAGTTGTTCGCAAACAAAATTTTAAAAGGATTCCGTTTACAATAGCAACAAAATGTTACAAAGGATTAAATCTTATAAAAGATGTACAATCTTTTCATGAAGAAAATGCAGTTTTATTGAAAGATATAGAAGAGCTAAATAGAGGGATATAACATATTCATGGATAAGACTAAGTTCTCCCCCAAACTAATATACAGATTCAGTGCTATTCAAATACAAATTACAAAAAGATTTTTCACCAAACTTGACAAGTTGATTCTAAATTTTGTGAAAGGGCAAATAGCCAAAAAAAGAACCAAGAAGAAAAATAAAGTAAGCAGACTTGCTCTACAGATATTAAGACTTATTCTAGAGTTACAGTAATTCTATAGTAACAAAGACAACATGGTGCGAGTGCAGGGATAGAAAAAACAACAGATCAAATTAGAGAGGCCATAAACAGACCCAACATATGGAAACGATATATGACAGATATGGCACTGCACATGGTGGGGGGGAGGGGAAGGCTCCAATAAATTATGCTAGAAAAATTAGTTTTTCTTTAGTTTTTTATGGAAAAAAATAAAATTGGATCCCTACCATAGAAAAGATATCTGAGATATCTGTTTAAAGTGGACTAAAGACAAAACTTTAGCATTTTTAGCACAAAATAAAGAGAAAATCTATGTGATAAAAGATAGGGAGGAGTTTGTAAAACCATCACCAAGAAAAGATTGATGAATACAATTTCATTAAAATTTTGAATGTCTGTTCACCAAAATATCATAAAGAAAGTGAAAAACAATCACAAACTCGGAGATACTGGCCACAAATAAAACTCAAAAAAGACCTGTACCCAGAATACACAGAAGTGGCACTGAAATCTTCATTACTTGGTAATGAGGTTACATAAGAGCATGTAGTTAAAATCAATTTGTAAAGGAACAATCAGGGCTATTTTTACAGTTTTTCAAATGCTCAATATATATTCCTTGCACATGTGGCACACATCAATCCTAAAGCCTACTTTCTCTCAAGCCTTTTGTAGCACATCAATATCAAAAGCTCACTTCTATACACCCTAAAAAAAAAAAACTTTGCACATGGATAGCTGTGGACAAGAAAGTTTGTATTAGTAGTATGCCTAATAACAACAAAAACCTGGAAACAACTGAAATATCCACTGGTAGAAGAAAAAAAGTGGTAGAACTATCAAGAAAAGCATGAGAATGCTAATAAGCAAATAAAATCCAAGGTAATGGTTCCTCTAAGATAAAAGCAAGAGAATAAATTGGGAGTGTTCCCTTTTTAAGTTTTTTGGTGTTTCTCAAGTGTTCAATTCATATATTCTTTTCTGTGTATTAAGTATGTCATAAATCTTTTATCATAAGCTCACTGATACACTATGTCTTATTCATCTCTAGTGAAAAGACCCTCAGGATCTTGAAAGTAAGAGAAATTGAGTAAAAGAGCTATAATGGTTTCCAGGCCTATTAAGACTTAACTAAAACCTGACTGAGTGTATTAGAGTTTTAAAACAATCTACCTATATATGCAAAGGATTTAAACAGCCCATAAAAACAGAAAATGAGTTAAAGACAAACATTGGCAGTGCCTATTTAAAGCATTACGACGGGAAAAACCTAAGCTAGCATTAGGTGACAATTCTTTGCGGGTCTCATTTCTGCAGATCTAGTGAGCACAGGCACTATCGGTCTTTTGTTTCAGACTATCTTTTCAAGGATGCTTGTATAATGAAACCCTTGAAAGACACAGTGTCTGCCCTTTCAAAAGAGGTCTGTTCAGTGTCTAGTATAACAAAGACAATGTCTCCTTCCACAGTAAAATTCAGGCAGACTTATTGCACATTATAAAAGACTAAGCTTCCCCAAGCTCAGGGTTCCAATGCAGTGATGCAAACCCACTAAATGTACAACATCTTCCTGAATATGACTCCCATGGGACTTGGGGACACAAGAGGAACCAATACAAACATGAAGCTCATGTTACACATTGTGCTCTGAGTAAAAAAGTCCTTTGTCTCTGACCTAGCAGTCTTATGTCTTCTGGAAGCATTCATAAAACTGGCAGGTTAACTTGCTAGCTTACAAGTAAGGTAAAATCTTCAACCATTCATAGTTCAATGAGGCAGTAGTCTAGTCCTTTTGGCAAGGTTGTTTCTCTGTTGTATTGCAGAAAAGGATCCATCAAGCTACTCCAGTTCAATGCAATGAAACATTCCAAGTATCTAATTACTCTGTTGAGCATTTACACTTACCAAGGTAGCTTTTAGTGATGATCTAGTATTTTATGAAGACCTAAATTATATAGAAAACGTGCTAAACAATAATCAAATTTTAGTCTCATCCAAGAATACTGAGGTCCACAATGATGAATTAATCAAGTTTGAATTTCTTTAACTTTCTGTCTCCTTCATAATAAATATGTAGCTCTACCTAAATTTCTCTTCTGCCTTGGAAGATGAAGTAATTCTACCTCTTCTCATGCAATTCCTCTGCCTGTGTCTTTGATAGTCTCTGTTGTGCTTTTGCTCTATCAATTATTTTCTCTGTCCTGAATCTTTAACTTTTCCACTTACTTCATTTCATAAACATATTCATTCCTTGATCCTGCACCTCTCTAGCTCTATGTACTCATAAGAAAGGCTTTTATAGTCAAGCTTCTAGAGAGAAGTGCATGGCAAAAATATTATCTTTGTTTTCTCTCCTGTCATACATGCCTCTATCTCACAGAAACTGTGGTAAGTTTACCAATTACCTTTGCAGAGATTAATTCAAATTTTATTCGAGCATTTTATTGTGATATATTAACTACTCTATCAACTCCTTTATTTTTTTATTTTTATTTATTTATTTATTTATTTTTTGTCTTTTTCGTGACCGGTAAGGGGATCACAACCCTTGGTGTGGTGTTGCCAGCACTGCGCTCAGCCAGTGCCACACTCTCCCAAGTGTGCCACGGGGCCGGCCCCTCCATCAACTCCTTTAAACTCTCCTCCCTAGGCTTCTGGGACATTATTCTTTCTGGATTCTCCTATCTATGTGACTGCTCTTTAACTCACTATTCTCAATATTTAGTGATCTCTAGGTTGTAATTTTGAACACTGCTCTTCTTATTTTAGATAATCTTTCCAAATAATTTTAATTACTTTCATAGTTTTAATTTCTATCCTTACATAATGATTCCCAAATTTTATCTCCAGTTCTAACTCTCCATTAGCCTCAAATCCAGAAATAATATTTAAAGACATATTGGTTGAGAAATTTCTAAATCTGTTCAAAGACATCAAGCCACAGATTCAAGAAGTTCTATAAGTCCAAAACAGGATATGTAACATAATACCTAGGAATAACATAATAAAATATCTGAAAACAAAAATAAGGACAATATTTCTTAATAGAAATGAGAGAAAATAGAAGACAATGGTATTAATCTTTTAAACTGATGGAAAAAAACTATAACAGAATTCAGTAATAAGCAAAACATACTTCAAAAATGGAAGAAATAAAAGATTTTTCAGGTCACCAATAGCAATAAAGAGCAAATAATCCTAGATGAAAGTATGGTAATAAACAATGGATATAAGAACATGAAATAATCATAAATAGGTAGGTCAAATCTCAATTAATATTGACTGTTTAAAATAATATTTTGAAAGGTTTTAAGATATGTATAAATTAAAGAGATATATATATATATGTATATATATATCACAGAGAAAGAGAGAAAATTAAAGTTCATAACAACAACCACACAGAAAGTAAAAAGATAGGTAAATGGAGTTAAGATACTGTAATCTGTGCATTGTCCCTGAAGTGAACAAAAAAGTATTAACTTAGGGCAGATTCTAAGGAGTCAAGGATGCATTTGTAATTACTATGATAAGCTCTTAAAAATACTGAACTGTACTAATCAGCTAATAAAGGGGAAAAAACAAGTAATTAAGTATATTTGAATAAGCAAAGTGAAAGGGAAAAGAGAACAGACAGCAAATGAGAAATGGAAATAGGATAGTAGATTTGTACCAGTAATTACAGTTAAAAAGTGTACAGAATACTCCAGTTAAAAGACAAAGACACTCTCGGAAAAGACAAAATTCACTATACATGGTTTAAAAGAGACACCATAAATAAAAGGTAACAGAAATGTTGAAAGTAAAAGGATGAAAAAACATACTCATACTCTACAAATGCTAACCAGAAGAAAACTGGAATAGCAGAGAAAGTAGACTTTTAGGCAAGAAGTATCACTAGAAGGAGGATATCGTAAAATGATAAAAGAGTGAATTCAACAAAAAGGCATGCTATACCCAAACTAAGAATACACATTCTTTTCAAATGCACATGAACACTGACCATATGGGGGGGGGTCATCAACGAAGTCTCAACAAACGTTAAAGAAATGAAATCATACTGAGTCAATTATTCTTTGACAGGATATTTGTAATAATAAAGAAAACTAGAAAATCCCAAATATTCAGAAATCAAACAATCCATTTCTGAATAATAATGAAAATGTGGCACCTCATCATTTTGCCAGTGCAGGTGTTGAAAGTAGTGTAGTATATGGTAGTTTGTTCCACTATTCATTCTATCTCTGGCATGTTAAATTTTCCATTAAAAATGGATAAGCAGGGCCGGTCCGGTGGCGCACTGCTACAGTGCGCCGCTTGGGAAGTGCGGCGGCGCTCCTGCTGAGGGTTCGGATCCCACATACAGACCGGCCGCTCACTGGCTGAGCGAGGTGCGGGAGCAACACCGAGGGTTGCGATCCCGTAGCCGGTCACAAAAAAATGACAAAAAGGAAAAAAAAAAAAAAAAAAATGGATAAGCAAGGGCCGAGCCCATGGCGTACTCGGGAGAGTGTGGCGCTGGAAGCGCAGCAGCGCTC
>NW_007726201.1:544740-639838 GCF_000696425.1 Galeopterus variegatus
GCGGGTTCGGATCCTACATAGGGATGACCAGTGCACTCACAGCGCTCACTGGCTGAGCGCGGTGCGGCCGGTCTCAAAAACAAAAAAGGACAAAAAAAAATGGATAAGCAATATAAAATCCTGTAAAATGTGAATACAGCATGTTTAAATGGGAATTTATAGTCTTAAATACATAGGTTAGGGGAAAAAAAGAGGCTAAAAAAAAAGGAAAAATCAAGAAACTAAGCCTTCACAAGAAGCTAAAACAGAAAATAGCAAAACTAAAAACTAAAAACTAAAAACTAAGAATGTAGAAAAATGGAAATCAGGAGCAGAAATCAAAAAAACAAAAAGCAAATATAAAGAAAAAAGTAAAAAATCCAAAAGTTACATTCTTGAACAGGCTAATAATAAACTCCTAAGCAAGTAAGAATGATCAAAAAGGACAGAAGGCACATATTTCTAATATCAACAATGAAAAAAGGGGACATATTTATGCCAATAAACTTGAAAATTTAGATAAAATGGACAAAGCTCTTGCAAAATACAACTTGTTATATCTGAAACAAAAAGTTAGAAAATCTGAATAGTCCTTATCTATTAAAGAAATTGAATCTGTAATTCAAAACCATCTCATAAAGAAAAATCTAGGCCCACACGGCTTCAGCAGAGAATTCTACCAAACATTTAATTAAGAAATAATAACCAGTCTTAAACTCCTTCATACACTGCAAAAAAGAAACACTGCCCAACTTATTCTATGAAGCTAGCAAACCTTTATAGCAACACCTGATAAGACTATTATAAGAAAAGGAAAATTATATGTCCATCTCTTTCATGAACATAGACATAAAAATCCTAGACAAAATATTGGCAAATTGAATCCAATTTTATGTATGCATGTATGCATATGTGTATATGTATGTGTATATAATGAATATAACATGGCAACCTAGACGGGTTTATTCCAAGACTGCAAGGTTGCAAATCAATTACTACGATTTACCCAATAACAGAATAAAGGAAGAAAAAAATAGAAACATCTCAATTATTGCAGAAAAAAGCATGTGATAAAAACTTAGTCATTTAAGAGTAGAAAGATATCCTTAAAAAAGGGTCTATGAAAACATATAGTAATATCATACTTAAAGGTGAGTACTAACAGCTTTCCCCTGAGATCAGGGAATAGTCTTAATGTCTTTCTCTAACACATCCCATTTCTACATATATGAGTAACATGCTGAAAAATATTTATCTTCTCACCTGATTGGCTTGGCTTTGTAAATAGACTCTTCTGGCATTCAGATCTTCAAAGGGAGAAGGTCTTATATTTGAGCTTCTATAAGGCTCACTGGTAACAACTGTCTCTTGCTGGAAAAGGTGATCTTTCACTAGAGAACTGGAAGTATCTTCTTCGGGTGCCTAGTGGGAACAACCCTCAACTCATTAGGTGCCAGAATATTAAAAACAACAATCACAAAATAAGATACTTTCATGTTAACAAGTATTTAGCAAATTAATAAGCATGTACCACCATCATCACTATGCATGACAATTCCCAAAACTCAAATGTACATGATTAGAGACATGTAAAAAAAAAAAAAAAAAAAAAGTTATTTAAAAAAAAAAATCAACTTTATGAGTATCCCTGTTGAAAACAACTTAGAAAGAACTGAAAGGCTAACCATGCCATGTAGAAAAGACATCTAATTATAATACAGCTTTAACTAAAAGTGGCTTATATACACAGAAAATGAAGAAATTCTTAGGAAAAAACTACAAATCAATGTCTTCTTTTGCAAGTTTGTAAAAAAAATATGTACCAAGAACAGTACTGTTGATACAGTGGATCGAAAGAAGGAAGACGGTAGTAGTCCATGACCTTGTGGAATTGAGTGAATGAATAAATTAGCCTGAACTTGCTGATTACTTGGATTTCAATCATGCACAAGAGACTTAGGTTGGGGTATATGCTCAATCAATGACAAGTCACTAAAGACACTCTTTAAATGTCATAGACAATAATTTCTATGAAATAAGTGTTAAATAAGTGAAATTTAGCACACTACAAAACAGAAAATCCTGGAAGGGTTTTTTCATTTAGTTTCTTAAAGAAATGAGATAATCACTTGCTATTACCTTCCCAATTATTGTACAATAATTTGAAAAGAAATTATGACAGCCAAGTAACAAAGGATGAAATACTTACACTGGCTCATTCTAAAATTGAATTCAGAGTAATCACTATAGGACTAATGATTTTAAAGGTTCAAACCTTTATAAACTTTTAATTAAAAAAAGACAAATTTTTGTTAGCGGTACTTCTAAAATCAATCAATAAAATTCATAAAATGACTAAGATATTTTAAATTTATATATGCAAGTTCTAGTTCATGTTCTGGAACAAAGTGTCCTTCTGCCATTTAATTTCTTGGCACTCAGTTTTCTCAATTACAGAATAATAGTAACACCTATACAGTACTGTCTTATGATACTGGATTGTCATAAGGAATTAGTGAGATAATAATATAAGTAAAAGCATTTTGAAAACTAAAAGCTGTTATTGTACCAGGGAATAGGCAATTAAACTTTAAAAAATATATCTGAGAATCAATCACTTAAAGCTAACTATGTCAAAACCAGTTCACTGCTATTTTAACCTAATTTTCATAACAGTTCTAATGTGTTGTCACAGTTAATGCTAAAGTATTAGAAAGGAACGGACTAAACACTAGTATCCAACAAACATTCTTTCAAAATGCATAACTAGTATCCAACAAACATTCTTTCAAAATGCAAAATGAGTAAAAAAATTCAAGAAGTATTTTTATCGGTCCCAGAGATTTCTGAAAATAAATGACTCAAGGAATTGTCAGAAATCATTAAGTAAACTGAATAGAAAACAAAACAAAACAAAACAAAAAACATCGAGGGAGGAAAAAAAAAGGTTGAGAGAAAGAGCCTAGCTTAGAATTTTGTCTCATCCAATTAGAGTATAAAATATAATCAGCTAACTTCCCCAAATGAGTTTCTTTTTATTATAAATAAATTGGGTATAATATCTGTGTAGACAATCTTAGGGTTAGTTGGGATACTCAAGAGATTAAAAACTATAAACAAGCATAAATTATAGTATGAGTATCAGTGAGAATGATAAAATAATTTTTTTAATGCAGATGATTTTTTGATTAGGTTGTCTTTTATTGAATTACAATCTAATTGAGATGTCATTTAAGAATTACAAACTAAAATAAAGTTTTCTTTAAAAAATCTGTATCTGAATAAACAAAATGGTTATATAATCCAGTGTTTTATTATACTGACTTGGGTTATTCTATTTATATTCTGTACATTTACAATAACATTTTACTTTAAGAATAAATACATTTATTTATTTTTAAAGGGAAATATCCAAAGTGTTTGTTGTTTCGTTATTAAACAAGTAAAAATGTGCATAACATTTGGGTAGCAAATGGTTTTAAAATGTTTACCAAAATAGATGGAATTAACAGCGAATTTATAATTACACACATAAATGTGTCTCAACTAATAAAATAACGAAAGTTCAGGTATCTAATATGACAAACAAAGCAAAATACTGTTTGAAAACAGAGTTATAAAATCTATAATAATGTACATGTTATTCATGAATTTTGAGAATCAAATTAATATGTCAGAGAATCCTAAATTAGAAAAATTTTATTTTCCTACTATTTAATTATATCTCTTCAAGCAAGTTAAAAATTGAGATGCATATCAAATTGACAGAGTTAAAAGTGGTGATAAGGAAAACGGGCATTCTTATTTATTGCTAATTCTACACACACAGGAGTAAAACCTGAAACAGTCACTTCTGAAAAGCAATCTCAAGTAAAATGTATCGAAAAGCTTTTAAAACATTCACACATTTTAACCACTTCTTGAATTTAGCCAAAAACAAACAAACACAAAACAAAGTACTAAAATGAAAGGAAGAAGCTTTATGCACAACATATTTTTCTCAAACTTATTTTTAATAGTATAAAGCAAGAAACAACTTAAATGTGCCATAATAAGGGAATATAAGTAAATTATGGTACACCCATGAAATGAAATATTGTGTGGTCATTTAAATTAAGGTTTATTAATAATACCCACTATGTGGAAAATATTTAGTGTTAAAAGTCAGAATATAAAATTTTATTTACAGTATTATCATAATCATAAAAAGATAAAAGATTGGAAGAACATAAAATGGATGTTAACACCATCTTTGATGGTATGATTATGTGTAATTTCCAATTTTTCTGAGTTTTGCTTTTTTATACAGTTAATTAAAAATAAAAATCTATGTGTATACTTTCCCTGTTACTTTTGATATAAAATCATATTTTAAAATACAACAGAAAAATACTCTATCAATGAATTGGTCACTTGTTTTTTGTCTTACATACATTTTTTCCCTCTTCATTCGAAATAATGAACCGAGACATTCTACACCCTTGCCCAAAACTCTCTGGATTCATGCACAATCTCTTTATGTTAATAAAATAATTTTATACACAAGTTAACATTTTGAGTATCTTTCAAATCTATTTTCTCTTCTCAATACCCACAATTCAGTGCCTTAATGCAAGCACTCATTATCTTTTATTTTGTCTGTCTTATTGAGTAGGTTTTCTAACTGACTTCCTTGCTTTTAACCTTTGTCCTGTTATTCTTCATGCAAATCTCCTAGTTTTTCTACTCAAAACACTTCTAAGGTTTTCAATTACCAAAGCTGTGTTGGGGCACTAACCACATTCTGGAGAGGAGAGGGAAGAGGATCTGTATTGCTTGAGGAACGCTTTCATAAATATATAATTTACACAGTCCATAGGAATGGGCCTTCTTTCCCCGGGAAACACTGACTTAAGAAGACCAAGTTCAATTTTATTTCATAAAAAAATGGACAATAAACATATGAGAACATGCTGAACTTCATTCAACTAAAGACAAAAATATAATGCCATAATGCTATTATTTTATACTAACTAGGAAACAGATAAAAGATGGATAATGACACAGTGTTGGCAAGGGTCTGGAGAAATAAGAACACTTTTTGCACTGTTGGTGAAAATGCAGTTTGACAATGCCACTGGAAGGAAAAATCCATTACCTTTTGACTCAGCAATTCTACTTTGAGAAATTGACTATATATAGATACACACACTTTCTCTCTGTCTCTCTCTTTCCCTCTCTCTCTCTCTCACAGTAGCACTGCTTAAAAAAAGAAAAAGAAAACAAGGAAGAAAATATTTCATGACTATTAGTAGAGGAGTGGTTAAAAATTATGACATACATATACGATGGAATTCTATGTAGCAATTAAAAAGATCTGCATAGAGTACTCACAAGATACTATTAAATGAAAAAAGCTAGGTACAGAACAGTCAGTATGGCATGATCCCATCTGTCGGATTGGTAGGAGGATGGATAGATGAATAAATTTATGTTTATATTTTAAAAATACCAGGAATGATACACACCAAACAGTTCTGGGAAATTTTGACAGTTCTGGTGAACTGAGGCTAGAACAAGGGATTCAAGGATTTTTTTCCCCCTAAGGAAATATTGTATATACATAAACAACGACATACATAATGATATAAAGAATAATAAAATGAATATATATGTACTTGTCACCCAACTTAAAAAAGTGAATATAATCAACACAACTAATAACTCCATTGTGTTTCTTCTTGTTTATTTTTAACATCCCCCATCTCTACCATTTGGATCCTCCACAGGTAAACACTATCTTGAAGTCATTATTTTTCATTTTCTTACTCTTCTTTAGAGTTTTACCATACAAGCATAATCCTTAAACAATATTTAGTTATGGATGCTTTTGAGCTTTATTTTACTGATATCATACTATGTGGGACAATCTGAGACTTACTCTTTTTGCTCAATTTTGGGGTGAAATTTATTCACGTTCATTTGTATAGCAAGGACTCAGTTATTCTCACCTCTGTGTAGCAATGATAGCTAACACATATTAATCATTTTCTGTGTATCAGACATTGTCCCCAAAAGTACTTTACATGGGTTAATTTATTTAATCTCAACAACAATCCTTTGAGGTAGATAGTAGTATTATCTTCCCTACTCCATGTAAAGAAACTAAAGCTCAAAGGAATTAAGTAACTTTCCTGAAATGAAACAGTTACTTAAAGTGTCTGAGCCAGGACAGACATTACAATGTATCCATCCGTTCTCTATGGATGTTTGAGTTGTTCCAATTTTTTGCTATTTCAAAAAATGTGCTATGAACAATTTTGTATAGGCTGCATGGTACACAGGTACAAGAGTTTCTCTCACATATATCCAGGAGTGGGAATGCTGGTTTACAGGATATACATACGTTCCAGTTTATGTAATAATAAAGATTATTTTCCAAAGTGGTTTTAACAATTCACATACCCACAAGCAGTGTTCTGTATTCCTACCAAGACTGGGCCTTATCACAACGTTCACTTTTATATATGTATATGCTATTTAATTTCTATGATAATGGATTAGTCTTACTAAAAATTACATAGTGGCTTCCCTTAGGAGAACAAGAAACTTTGAAATGAACAAAAGAACTAAAAGCATAGGTCTGTTGCTTTAAAAAAAAAAAAAAAAAAAAAAGTCAATATATTTTCTACCATGGCTCATCCTACTGTTTCATACTTATCTCTTTTTGTTTCAGAATACTGATGTACTTGTTTCTACTACCACTTGACATCTCATAATTCTCAGTTTTTGTACATGTCACTTCCTCTTCACAATGGCTATCTTCAAATATTCCACTAAAAAACTCCTTTATACTTAACCTTCAAAAGCCTTTTGTTGATCCACTTCTGTGTTAATAATTCCCTCCTTTGAATTTCCTTAAAAATACATACATCTATCACGCTATACTCCAACTATTCTCTTACTTATATTTTTCCCATGAGCTGGTTCTACACTTTGAATGTTTATGTTCCTCCAAAATTTATATGTGGAAACTTAATCATCAATATGGTGGTATCAGGAGGTGGGGCCATCCAGAGGGGATTAGGTTCTGAGGGCTGAGCCCTCACGAATGTGATTAGTGTCCTTTTAAAAGAGGCCCCAGAGAACTGTCTTATCCTTTCCACCATGCGAGGACAGCCAGAAGGTACCAGACACTGAATCTGTCCACTCATTTTTCATGGACTTCCTAGCCACAAGAACAGTGAGACATAAATTTCTGTTGTTTATTAGCTATCCAGTCTGTAATATTTTGTTGCAGCAGCCAGAACAAACTAAGACAGCCAGTAAGGAGAGACTCTGCCTATGTTTAGCCCTAAAGCTTAGAAATATGTTTGGCATACAGTAAGAACACTATAAATAATCTGTAGTGTGCAAATATCCACAAATCAGGTCACATTAATACAGGCCTCAGGAGTAAATGTGGTATAACAGAAAAAATATATAGAAAGAGAGCTTCTTAAACAAATCTTCACAATAAAAATACCTTTCTGTTAAAAGTTCAAATTATGCAAAAAATAAAAATCCTTCCCATAATCCTACTCCCTTGGAATAGCCCATTACTATTTGACATGTATCTTTTTAGACTTCCTAATGTGTAAGTATATGTTTACACTCTATGTCTTAAACTCACATCTGGCAAGGGCCTTCTTGCTGTGTCAACTGATGGAGGAAGGGTGGAGTGAGGGAGAGGGATGGGAGAGGAATAAGAGAAGGTGAGAGGTGGAGAAAGAGGGAGAAGGAGGTGGAGAAAGAGGAGGAAGAGGGAAGGAGGGAGGGAGAGAAAGGGGCCAAATTTATTTTTATAACAAACCTACTCTTTCCATAACTAACCCTCACCTGCAATAATGACATAAATCCATTCATCAGGGCAGAGTCCTCATAACCTAGTCACCTCTTATTAGGCCTCACTTCCCAGCACTGTTGCCTACAGGTTAAGTTTCTAATGCATGAACTGTGGGGAACACATTCAGACCATAATACCCTCTGTATAATTTGATTCCATTTATATTCTAGACAATCTATCAGTTAGTGCTTTTTTTCCCGCTTCAGAACACTCCATGGACCTTTCCCCATATCACTCTGAAATGGCTGCAAAGAAGTCCAGTGTTTGTATATGTCATTTATTACTTAGCCAATACTCTAATTACGGGCATTAGATTGTTTCCAAATTTTTGTTATATACATTTTAATGTACCTCCTTATACATACATTTTGTGCATTTTAATATTTCCTTAGGATTAATTATCATAAATAAAATTATTAAACAAAGGAATTGCATATATTCAATTATATTAACAAGCTACCCTTTGGAAAGCTTATGTACCAACTGAAAACACCTCAATAGTTTATGACAGAGGGACCACCTCCTTACATGTCCGCCCACATTGGGCCTTACCACTTACCAATCTTTGCTAATCTAACAAGAAAAATACTATTTTCTAAAAAGATTATCAGTACAATTTCCATAATGAAAATTAATATTAACCAAAAAATTAATTTTCTTAGCTTGTATGTGATTGGGTAAAAAAGTGTTTAGACTTAATAAAATTTCTGTTTTTTACTGGATTATAATCTCTGAAAAGTAACAACTACTACGGAAACATGAACATAACACAAAGTGAAGTGGTAAAAAATACCAAAAATCTACAGAAGCAAAAAGTTGAACATGAGACATGCATGAAGACTGTACATCCATTAGCATGGTCTCTAGCTTTTAAAAAACCATCTGTAGCAGTTATATACATGCACATTCAATGAGGTCAGTATTATGTGCCAGCACAGGCTCACCTGTATTATCTATAAAGTAACCCATGCCAATATTTAATGTACAGTGGAAATCTGTTTTACTCTCAGTTGCTGGTATAATAATTATTCTTCTATGGTTGCTAAGGGATTGTTCAGCATTTTCTTTTTCCAAGATAACTACAGCAATTTTCTGTGGAGAAGCAAAAGGATACAGAGTAAAGCAATAAAATAATTCCAGCTGTAGCTCTCTATCAGAACATAAGGCCAGATGACAGCTACAGAGAAAATAAAAACAGACTTTGCTTCTCTCCTTCCTTTGCCTCTTCTAGTATTAATTATGAGACAGAAAAAAATCTAACGTTGTTCTGGCAAACCTTTTTAAAAAGTGATTCCCAATAAATAAATCAAGTATGGAAGAAAGTGATGTCACAGTCTACATACTGCTCAAGAATTTCATTTTTGTAGTTGTATATCACAAATCACAAACTTGAAAAATGTGTGGCTGGGTCATATGCAACAAGAGAAGTTTTTAACTTATATTATTGGTTTATCAAATGATGAAAGAAGTTTAAGACTTTCTTTAATATAAAATCTTTGCATTGTAGCATTTCATATGTTAAAAAGGCTATCAAAGCAATTATTCTTTTGGTATTTAAAATTACATGCTTAAATTATGCCAACTTAGAAATCAAAGAAAAAGAAAAAAAATTTCCCACAATTTCTCAAGCCCACCAAAATCATTACAAATATTTCGGTATAGTGTTTTGAGTAGCAATTCATTTTAGATTTGGCCACAATTGTCTCCTATTCTGGTCTTTAGAATTCTTCAGTTACTTTTGATCAGTTTAAGGATAAGATTAAATTAACCCTTAAGTTTTTAATTTTGTATTTGTCTATGAGCTCTGTCTAGAAACATTAACAGCTTATTGTATTTTCTCTAAGCAACCTGAACACACTAATCTGCGATGCAACAATATGGAATATGAAAAATGTACCAAGACATAATGTCTAGCAACAATAGTAAAGGAAAACAAGTCCATTACCATGGCTTATTTGACAAAAGAACCAAACTACCTTTCTAACAAAAAGCCAGTTCATCTTAAATGTGTATTAGGTTTGCAGAGATTATTTACTGTCTATATAGATTTATGTTTGAGTTAATAAGCAGTAGTTACATAGTTCCTGCTAACGATATAAATCTTTATACAACGCTTTAACCAGTAAACCTATTTCTAAGATTTCATCCTAAGGTCACAATCAAAGATGCAAACAAAATTTTATGTAAAAGGCTGTGGAAAATAAACTTTCAACAATATGTGAATAGTTAACTAAACTGCAGTATAGCTACCCAATAAAATGGCTAAAAATCTCTGAAGTCAGACTGTGTAAATTCAAATTTTATAATTCATACTACTTAAATTCCAACTAAGACCATCGCCACCACAACCAATACAAACAAAAGTCCTATCAAAAAAACAATCAAAATGGCTGTTGGAAAAATGGAATGGTTTGGTCAGGGCCCTCACCAGGTTGGGTGTGGTTCATCAGCCTTTGTAAGCGTGTGTGTGTGTGTGTGTGCGTGTGCGTGCGCGTGCGCGTGCGTGTAGTTAGAGGGCATGCACGTCAAGGTATCTTTTTGGTTTTGTTGCTATTCTTGCGCGCGCGCGCGTGTGCGTGCGCGTGTGTGTGCGTGCGTGTAGTTAGAGGGCATGCACGTCAAGGTATCTTTTTGGTTTTGTTGCTATTCTTGTGTTCTTTTCCAGAGAGAGGGGGAGAGAGAGTTTTAGTGAAGCAGGCGGGCGGGCGTTTGACCGGCACAGCCATGCTTTCCAACCTATGGCTCCAAGGACCGTTTGGCTGGTTACCTAGCTCATAGACCTGCATGTTAGCTCACAGAGACCTGTGTGAAGGGGTCTGGTGACCCAGCCTGGAGTATGAAGGGTTTGTGACCCAGCCTGTGAATGGGCTTGAGGGGTCTGGGAGCTCCAGACCCAGCCCACATGCAACAATTGGCCCAGATGGCAGGATTACCAGCAGGTAAAAGAGCCCGACAACTAGTCTGGTCACCTAGCTTTACACCTGGCGTCACGAACAGGATTAAGAGCTAGACAACTGGCGCTGTGAGGACTCCAGGCTAAGGCAATGGCCAAGAGATTTTAAACTGACTGTGTTTAAAAAATACGTTCCCCATGCTTTTAAAAAGAAGTACGCAGTTGTATATAATGAGCAAGAAGAAAGAAACTCCTAGGCAGAAGCGCCCAAAGTATTGATAGCAGTTATCTTTGGGTGAGGATAAATGATCGCTAATTTCATTTAAATAATTTTCTAAATATCCAAATATTCTACATAAAGATATAGTAGTCTAAGAGTCAAGAAAAAAACTTAAATAAAACATTATGCAAAAAGGTTATATACAAAGGGTTTTTTTTGCTTCTTTATTGGATAATAAATAAAACCCAACCCAAAATATATCAGGGCTTTTGGAACTTAACTGTAGGATAGAACTTACTGAAGGATGGTGACACGTAGTATTATCATTAAATACTTTCTACTAGCTAAATAAAGTCTATCTGTTAATGTTGTTTTCAGATATAGAGCCTTTATTAAAATATTACCACCTTTGAAAAACAGTACATGAACAATTCATAGCCCCCTTGCCTAAAGCAAAATTACTTTAAACAATAAATGTAAATCATAGCACTTTTCATCATTTTGACTCAGAAATGACATTATCTAATTCTAAAAAAGATTAAGTTACTCAAGCATTTCTCAATGGCCAAAGGAGAAAATATGACAGCTTTTCACTTCAGATTGATCAGGTCTCATCTTCTGCCCAAAAGTATATTTTAAGATCTTTTCCTCTTATAATTTCAAGCCTGTTGTGAGATGAGTTTTGTTATCAATCCAGCATATCTGAACAATAAGAGTTGTAAATGTTATAACTGACAACTCTGGTTAGAAAAACACTAAAAATGATCTTAAAACAAGCACAAGCTAGCATTTTTTTAAAAAAGCGCAAAACCTTAATTTCCCCACTAAAAGTCAAAGGCTAGCCAGTTAACTCAATAGGTAGAGCGTGATGCTGATAACACCTACATCAAGGGTTCCAATCCTTGTACCAGCCAGTAGCTCCCCAGCCTTCAAAAGAAAATAAACAAATGAAAAAAATATCATACACTAATACTGGCTGTGTTTTTTTAAAATCCTAATTTTTATGATTTTTCTTCACCATACTACACATCAGGGATAAAATGTGAACAAGATAGGATTTTAAATCCAAATGATCTGTTATGAAACTGTTTGAAGACAGGAAAGGTAGACTTCTTTCTATTGACTTATGATATAACTGAGGAAGGCACTGAATTGGTGAAAGCAGAAACTTGCCCACCAGCAAACAACCAATGTCTAGTACAGTTATTAGCATATCATAGGTACTCAAATATTTACTGAATGAATTCATGAATATTCAAAATGGAAAGGATTTCCACTCAGACATTTAATGCCTTCGAGGCATGTTTATGAACATAATCATTACCTCCTAATCATTACTTCCTCTGAGTTAAAAAAATTAGATAATGGGTTATTCTTCTAAACTATATTAGTTGTCCTTGCAAATGATGATCAATAAAGTAAACCTGATATAATCACTACCTTAAGTCACAGTCAACTTGTATTCAATATAATCTCAAATGAAACTTAATATGGTGCATTTTATTCCTAGAAGTTAAATAAAGTAGAATACATTATAACCTCCATCATATTCCAAAAGAAGAATGATCTTCTAAAACTTTGGCACACGGTGAAATAAATAATACTGAGGTAAATTTAAGAGTTTTCTTTTTCAGTTTTAATTTCGGACATTGACTTAAGAAATTAGCTATTGTTCTAATCATCATAAGGAAAAGTTAAACTTCTTTTTCTGCTCATGCATTAGTTATGTATTGCTGCATAAAAAGTTACCACAAAATTTAGTATCTTCAAACAACAAACATCTATTATCTGTGACTTCTGTTGAGTCAGAAATTGGAGAGCAACTTAGTTGGGTGGTTCAGGCTCACAGTCCCTCATAAGGTTGCAGTCAAGATATTAGCCACAGCTAGTTATATGAGGGCTTATTTCGGGCTGGGGGACTTGCTTCTAAAACGGCTCACTTCACATGGTTGTTCTTAGAAGGTCCCAGTTCCTTGCTGGCAGTTCTAGTTGGCAGAAGTCCTCAGTTCTTCACCAAATGGATCTTTTCATAAAGCTAATCAAGTGTCCTTGCATAAAGCAGTTGGCTTCTCTCGGAGTGAACCGAGAGCAAGCAAGATGGAAGCCACATTTTCTTATGACCTATCCTCAAAGGTCACACTTCATCATTTCCGTTACATTCTATTTGTTAAAGTGACTCACTAAGTACAGCCGACACTCAAGGAGAGGGGAATGACAAGATGGAAGCCACATTTTCTTATGACCTATCCTCAAAGGTCACACTTCATCATTTCCATTACATTCTATTTGTTAAAGTGACTCACTAAGTACAGCCGACACTCAAGGAGAGGGGAATGAGACTACAGTGAAGTGGAGTATAAAAGTTTGTGGACACATTCTAAAACTACCAAGTTTGCTGCTCTTTGGACACAAATACTTACATTTTCTCAAATGCAAAACACACTCACCCTCTTCCAAAGACTCCCCCGCAAAATCTCATCTCTTTACAATAACTACTTCAAATCTAGGATGTTGGCATCTATGCAGGTCCACATACAGATGAAACTTCTTGGGTACAGTTCCTTAAGTACAGTTCCTTCAATATAGTTCCTCTCAATCTGAAGACCCATGAGCTAAAGAGATGATTGTTTACCCAAAATACAATGGTAGGACAGGCAGAGGATAGCTGTTATATGATCTTCTTGTTCAAAAATGGAGAAAATAAAAGGAACAATGGGGTCACTGGTCCACAGCAATTCTGAAATCAAGGTGGGAGTGCTGGAAATTCCTTCAGAATAACGGAGGACCTGGATATAATTCCCCACAGCTTTTGGCTCTGCCATTTGAGATCTGGGTTCTGATTTCTGAATCACCCTTCCATTTTCATAAAAGGTAATTCATGTTTGCATCTGCATAGTGTTTTTCAACCTGCTTCCTACCAGTGGAATTTTGGGGACCCAAAGGGCCTCTTTTCAGTCCAAGTTGGTGGCATTCCAGACAATTATATTGGCTGAAAAACCTTTGGATAACTTTGTCGGTCTCTTGTGAATCTCATTGGGGTTTGCTCCATTAGATAAAAAGTACACTCACAAATCTCTGAAACTCTTCTCTACCTTAAACTTCTGCTAAGGGACATACACTTAAGCTTCTTATAAACCCAAGCACTTTGAATGAAAGGTTCTCTGAGGTATGACCTTAGATCTTTCTGAGATCATAACAAAGGAATTTACATTACACCCTTGGCTTCATCCTTAGACAATGCTTGTCTGAGAGGGTCCTGGATATGATCTTTGGAAACCATTTCTTAATTTTTTTTTTTTTTTTGTCCTTCCTGAGACCAGCTGCACCGCGCTCAGCCAGTGAGCGCACTGGCCATCCCTACATAGGATCCGAACCCGCGGCGGGAGCACTGCTGCGCTCCCAGCGCCGCACTCTCCCGAGTGCGCCACGGGCTCGGCCCGCATTTCTTAATTTTAGTATAGTAATGACATACTGAGTGGCTGAGAATTTTCAAAACCAGCAAGTTTAGCTCCTTTTTGTTTAGGAACCCTACCTTCGTGCAGTGAGAAGAAACCAAACGATAGTTTTAACCTTTTGACAGAAAACCTCTTTAGCTAGATAATCTAATTCATTAGGTACATTTTCTGCTTTCCACATTACTGCAGGTGATAATGTTGCTAAACTTTCTGCCACTACAAAAAGAATTCTTTTTCTTCAGTTTGCAATATGGTTTTCTTCATTTTCATTTAAGGCCTCACTGATAGTCTGCTCAAAGACCTTTAAGCTTCTAGTAACAGCCTCCTCAGGACTTCACTAAAAAACTCTCCTCAAAGACCTTCCAGCTCCCATTTATTGTCCAGTCCAAAGTCACTCCCACATTTTAAAGTATTTGTTAAGGCAACACCCTATTTATAGGTACTGAAATCTTCATTGGTAATAAATCATTCCCTAAATTAGTGGCTTAATATAACAAGCATTTATTGTTTCACAGTCTCTATGGGTCACAAATTCAAGAATAGCTTAAGTAGGTGGTTTTGGCTCAGGGTCCCTCATTAAGTTGCAGTTAAGATAATAGCTGCAGATATCTGAAGGCTTGTTTGGAGCTGAATGACCTACTTCCAAGATGACTAACCCATATGGCTACTGTCTGAAGGCTTCAGTTCCTTACCACATGGACGTGCAGATATCTGAAGGCTTGTTTGGAGCTGAATGACCTGCTTCCAAGATGACTAACCCATATGGCTACTGTCTGAAGGCTTCAGTTCCTTACCACATGGACACCTACATAGGGTTGCTTGAGGGTCCTTATAACATGGCAGGAGAGCATCACCCAGAAATAGTGCTCTGTGAGAGGGAGCTAGACAGAAGCTGCAATGTCTTTTATGACCTATCTGTGGAAGTCACACTCTCGTTTCTACCACATTCTCCTTGTTAAGATAACTCACTAAGTATAGCGCACACTCAATGGGTGGGAATGATTACATTCCACCAAATGGAAGAAAATAAAAATATTTGTCAATCTACTTTAAAAGCATCACAAAATTAAAAAAAAGAAAACATAAGAATTAAAACTTGATACAAAAATTACTTACTGAAATTACATTTAAATTGAAGCCTATTACTAGTTTCTCCAGTGACACTGCAAATTTTCTATTCTATTGTGGATATAAAACTAAGCAAGCACTTTAATGTTTAATGAAACTAAGATATAAACAACCCCTTTAGGCGAGTGTGTGTGTTATGTTTGTGTAAACTGTTGGACTGAGGGCACTGAAGCAGAGATCCCAAGGAGCTAACAATAGAATAATTACTCTTGCTGCATTTGCTATACAATAATCTCCTTTACTAGCTTTCTCCTCCCTATTTCTAACTTTTTATTATTTTGCCTGCCTCTGTAATAAATTTATTATGCCTCATCCATATCCTCCACATTTTTTACCCTGTACCAAAGCCTTCACTTATAATGGTACTTGTAGTGAACATGATTATGAAAACATACAACAGTTTTTACAATATCTATTAATTGCTATATGTACAAAATCTTGCAAACTATGTTTTTTACATAATGTTATATATAGATATTAGGTGAAACCAAATCAAGAGTATTAAAACTAAATAAAAGACATAGTGTTAATATGTGAAAAGTCTACTTTTTTAAATTGAATTTTAACCAAATTTACTTTCATCACAAGGAAGGAATTCCAAAAGTGTATCTTCCATTTCCAGCCCCACATTTTAATTGATACCAGAACAAAATGAAACCTTGTAAAATATTTAACTAAAAAATATATTTATTTTTATATTGTATTACATATTTTCTATATTTAATTAAAGGCAATTCACTGTATTTTAAAAATAATAATTAACTATCAATGAAATCAACACATTCACACACACAAGAACTCTCAAATATATAAGAGGATGCGTAATTATGATACATCCATTAAAAAAATACAACTGAAACATTAGAAACTGTAAAGTTGAAAAATACTGAAGGACAAAAAAAATGTTACTATGTATTTAAGTGATCAAAGCACTGTGGCATAATGATACCATCATAACACATGTTTATGCACTTATGTATACAGATAAATATGCCAAAAGCCATATTTTAAAATATGTATGGAGGTTATCATAAATATTAGCACATTTGTTTTTTCTTTAAATTCTGTTACATAACTCAAATTTTCTAAAATAGACATATTTATACTTTCTAATTTAAAAAGTATTAAAATAAGGAACTACATACATAAAACACTTGCCATGTCCTTAGGTCACAACTATTCTAAAAAAATATGAATACTGGAATACTAACACAACACATGTATATAAATTTGGGTTCTTTTACTATTACCATAAAAATAGTAATACTACGGGAAATTTGAAAAATACTGAAAAGCTTTAAAAAGAAAGCTGTATAGCTCAGAATCCCACAATCCAAGGGTAACCAACAAATATTTAGCATTTTAGCTGAGTAATAAGGACAATACCATTTTTGTGTTTTTATTGCTCACCATATTACAAGCAAATTCTTAAACAATAAAGGTTTTAATAGTTGCATGACAGATGTACCTTAAATTATTAAACCATTCCTATCATTGTCCTATGGTTAGCTATTTAGATAGCTTATTTTTTTTATCAAATAATATATATAATTATATATATATAACTTAATCCATGTATAAAATGTTTTATGCATCTCTATTTCCTTAGTAAACATTACTGAAAAATAAATCACTAGATCAACAGGCAAGAGTATTTCTTTTTGCAGGGGTGGCTGCCTGGTATGGGAATCCAAACCTCAGTTTTTATAATACTGAGATCTAACTAACTGAGCTAACCAGTCACCTCTCTATTTTAAAGGCTTTTTAATACATATTGCCAAACTGTTTTCTAGGGGAAAAATGCACCAATATACATTTTCTCCAGCAAAGCATCGATATGTCAGTCTCACAGACACATGCAACATAGGGTGGTATCCTTTTTTTAAACCTTTGATCATTTGGTAATTAAAAATGCTAATTTGGTCAAAAATTTAGATCCATATACCAGACAGCTGCTAATAAAAAAAAAATGTTAATTTACTTTTATGTATACTACCTGCTGATTACCAGTAAGCTATAACACAATAGTGTCCCCATATGCTTATTAGCAATTTATAATTCCTTTTCCTTGAATTTTTTACATAAGAATCTTGCCTATTTTTCTTCTGGGGGATGGGATATCTCTGATGGTTAATTTTATGTGTCAATTTGGCTAGGCTATGGTACCCAGTTGTTTGGTCAAACATTAGTCTAAATGTTGCTGTGAAGGTATTTTTAGATGTGACTAACATTTAAATCAGTAGATAGTAAAGGAGATTTCCCTCCATGATGTAGATAGCCTCATCCAATCAGTTGAAGGCCTTAAAAGAAAAGACTGAGGTCCTCTGAAGAGGAAGAAATTCTGCCTGGAGACTGCCTTTCAACTTAAGACTGCAACATCAACTCATGCAATTTTTAGCATGCCTGCCTGTCCACCTGCCCTGTGGAGTTCAGACTTGCCAACCCTTGCAATTTTGTGAGCCAATTCCTTTAAAAAAAATCAAAATGAAACAAAAACACTTTCTCTCTATATATTAGTTCTATTCCTCTGGAAACCTTGACAAACAGTGTCCTGGAAATTTTCATAATTTATTAGCTGCTTATTATTGAGGCTAGTGATTTCCTCTACATCCTTTATTTTTTAGAAATTCCTTTCAAGCCAAACTACTTACTTGTAAGTCATCTTCTCCTTCAGCTTCATTTTTTGATGCTGGGCATCCTAAAAAAAAAAAAAGTTAATTAAGCACAGAATTTTTGTTTCAGATTTTAGTATTAATGGCTAACTGATTATGTCATTACAACACTTTAGAAGAGTGTTATTATTCAGAGATCATTCTGGGCTGCCTGACAATCAGTCAGACATTAGCCAATTGTTTTTGCTCCTTTGTTAGAATAAAGTGATTATTTCCCTCTTCTACAGGTAAATTTCCAGTTACTTATTAAAGAGTTGTTTTCTCTGAAAGCATACCACCTCTAGCAAGCCCTACCCTAATTCTTCCCAAATACTCAAAACGCTGGGCACATTATATGCATCACACTCTTCGTTGTTTAGGTTATCCCAACATGTGATTTATTCAATTTTTCTAAATGCTCTGACCCAGGAAAGAGTATTTGGTACCCAGAACCAGTATTTTAGCTGCTTTAGTTCAGAAAGAAAATGAGTCTTAATCCAATATTGGTAGTCAATGGCCAATTGTTGCCACTGACTTTTATGCATCAATGTCTCTGTATAGGTTTTCATTGTGTTCAAAAGTACCTTTAGATTCCTATAAATTAATAAAAATGCATTTGTCCTAGCAAAGTATTCTGAGTTTATGCTACCCTGAGACACATACCTAACATGAAGTAGGCATGAGATAAGGAGAAATTTGCCCTTTGGAAAGAAGAGCATAGTCTTTTCTTAGTATAGCATAAAACACTAAGTAAAAGAAATTTAATAGGATTGTTGAAAGTCTACACTGCAGCTGATAATGATGCTAACCAGTATGTTTAAAAAACGTTCACAAATAGGGCCGGCCCGGTGGCGCACTGGATAGTGTGCCACTTGGGAAGCGCGGCGGCGCTCCCACCCGAGGGTTCGGATCCCACATACAGACCGGTTCCCGCTCACTGGCTGAGCGAGGCGCGGGAGCAACACCGAGGTTTGCAATCCCGTTGCCGGTCCCCGGTCCGGTATGGGGGCAACACTGAGGGTTGCGATCCGTTGCCGGACACGGAAAAAAGACAAAAAGACAAAAAAAAAAAAAAGTTCACAAATAAGACAGGCTGAGTACTGTAGTCTATTCTACCTGGCTAGGAGTTTGTAAGCTCCTCCTTATAAACTGCTTTTTAAAACACTAAATCCAATCTATTTGATCCTAGTGAAAAAAAAGTATACACTTATGGGACATGAGCATGGGCTTAAAAGTAATTCAAAACTTGAAAATAAATTATATAAAATGCAACAGCCATGGACGATAATTTCTTCTTTAAAGCACTGGTTCTTTAAACCTGGCTAAAAATTAGAACCAAGTGCGGAACTTTTAGAAAATACTCTTATACTGATGCCAGAGTATAGCCCCCAACTAAAAGATGTCAAAATCTCTGTAGGATGATGCTCAGGGCATCACGCATTTTTTTTTCCTTTTTGTCTTTTTTACTGACTGGTAACGGGATTGCAACCCTCGGTGTTGTGCCCGTACCGGGGACCGGCAATGGGATCGCAACCCTCGGTGTTGCGCCTGCACCGCGCTCAGCCAGTGAGTGGGAACTGGTCTCCACATGGGATCCGAACCCTCAGCAGGAGCACCGCCACGCTCCCAAGCGGCGCACTCTCCAGTGCGCCACCGGGCCGGCCCGATCATGCATTTTTTACTTTTGAAGTTTCTTGCACTACAATAACTGCTAGGTTGAATCCTAGGATCCATGGTCAATGTTTTAATTTTTTTTTTTTTTCAAATTCAAAGCACAATCTTTTGACTAGAGCAACAATTTCCTCACCATATTCCTCTCAGAGCTTTTAAAAAATAAGGATGTCTCAATTCTACGCCCCAGAAAGTAAAATTTAATTGATCTAGAGTAGAGACCAGAGATTCTTTTTTTTAAAATTGAAATATAATTGATTATGAATATTTGTGGGGTACAGAGTTGAATGTCAATACCCTGTGTACCATGTGTGATGATCAAGTAGGATAACTGGCGAACTCATCATTATAAAACATAATCATTTCTTTCTGTTGAGGACATTCAATCTTCTCTATTCTATTCACTTGCTAACTAACATGCAGTAAATTGTTAATTACAGATGCCTAGCTCAACTGTACATCAATAGAACTTATTTTTCCTAACTTCCATTAACCCATTTCTTGCTATCCTCTTCCCCCTGAGACCAGTGATTTTATTCTTCAAAAACTTCCCAGGTGATACTAATATGCAGCTCAGGTTGAGAGAACACTGATATAGGAAAGAATTTATGGGTTCTTGTAATAAAGATAAAATGACTAATGACTATCATTTCATGGTAATTTTTTCTGAATCAGAAATTAAAGATTGCTTGTTTATCACATTCTTATCTTTTAAAGTAGCTAAATAAATTATTTAACCACAATTTCATGCACTATCAAAACAGATCTGTACTAAGCATTTCCCTGTTCTAGCGTGTGGTCTCATAATTATTTTCAATTAATTTCTTCAATTTGTCCTATTAAAATGCCATCTTCAAATATACAAATCATAATGCTATCTAAGATTTTGATTCAGTAACTTTACATAGAAAGTTATTTCCATTAATAGAGATAATTTTCCCTCTTAATTAGAAAAAAAAATCAAATCTTAGTTATTTCTTCCTTTATGGAAAGAAATAGGTTTTAATGTGATTTCTTTCTGTTTAAATAAGCACAAGCTAGTCTTCTATGAAACTATATTCTTCCCGCATTCAAAACCTGCATGCTTTAAAGTTAACCATCTTAATAGATTACATATCTTATAAAAGGGATAGCGTGGGTTGTGTCTTTGCTGATCCTCAAAAATCAAATCAAGTAAAGAATTTTGTCATTGAATAACTAAGGTCTACATATATTTGAATATTTCAAGTTGTCTTTATCTAATTACCAAAAAAAGGGTGTGACTGATATCATAACATACATACAAGTGGAATACCTCAGAGTGATTTTGACAGCTCTACCTTACTGCTCCACTCTTCTTCAAGCACTTATTTTAAAACATATTAGTTACCTGAAGGCTGCTGTTAATGGGCTCTTCAAAATAACACATGTAACTGGCACAGACTGTGATGTGACAAATATAAAATAGGCTAAGGAGCCCATTATTTTTTTTTCTACCTAATGTGAACTTTTCAAAGCCTGGTCATGTATCACAAAAGCTGATTTGCTTAAAGTGGCAGAACTATTTGGGGTCAACTTTAAGAAATAGACCTCTACTATATATAATTGGTAAACATATTAATAAAAAGAGTAAGAAAACCTACCTTGAGAAATATCCTCTATAGCTCTTCGAATGCCTCTATCAAAAGCCCTAGCATCAGCAGGACTTTGAAAAGTAAGGCCAAACTTCTTGTCATCAATCTTCCAGTGGTGAAATGTTGGAGTGACCTTATTATAAATGAGGTCTTTTTTAAGCATACACTCCAAAACCACCTGTCAAAAGTCAAACACCAAAAAATTAACATACATATATCGAATGCATATAATGTAGCTCTTTGATACAAACCGAGGTGAGAAAAAAGCTATTGCTTTCTTAAAAATTTTTAAATAAATAAAGACATCTTGCTATTAATCAACTTCACAGAGCCATTCAATAAAGAGATTAAGATGGAATCAAAAAAAGTAATTCAATAAAGAGATTTAGACAGAATGATACAATTTGCAAACAGTATGGTTATCATACACCTATTTTAAAGAATGCACATATACACATACTCCTACTGCATATAAAATTACCAGAAGAATATGCCAGGAATTACTTCTGGGAAAGAGGTAGGGTGGTAGTTGTAATAGAAATTAGGTTTTTAAAATCACTTTCCTGAATTTCTTAAAAGATCTATTAATATTTTGTTCGAGGATTTAATGGTCATAAGCAGTAGATCAAATATCCACTTTGCCACTTTCTCAAGTTATGTATTTACGTGAATTACCTAATCCTTTAAAGCCTTAGTTTCCTCATCTATAAAACAGGAATAGCAAAATTAAATATCTCATAGCTTAAATGGAATTACTAAATGACCATTCATGTAAACAGCTTTACACAATATGTGAACGATATACCCTTTTTGCTTTTTATTTTTATTTTGAAATTATTTCAAATTGATAGAAAAATAACAATAATATGGAAAATTCTTGTCTGGCCTTTACCCAGGTTTGCCACATTTATTTTTAATGTTCTCTCTTTTTGTGTATGTACATGTATAAACTTCATTTCATTCTGACCTACTTCAAAAGGTCATATATTTTAATACTTGAGAATTAAAAGAGCAATGCTGTTCTTTTATGTAATCGCAGTACAGTGATCAAATTCAGAACATTTAAAACACAATACTTTAATCTACAATCCATATTCCAATTTTATCCACTGTGCTAGTAACATCTTTTATAGCATTTAAAAAAACTCTTGGTGCAGGATCCATTCCAGCATCATACATTATATTTAGTTACAATGTCTCTTCAGTCTTTCTCAATCTAAAACAGTTCCTCAGACTGTGTGTTTCGTGACATTCATAATACACTTTTAATAAATGTTAACTTATCACTACTACATAAAAGTGAATCTATGAGTGAGCCTTGTGATTAATGAATCAAAAACTATAACTACACATCTTAATTATTTTGGAAATACCCTATGAGAAAGGAGGAGCAAAAAAATTTAAAACAATCCAAATAAAACACAGATCCCATTATCCTACTCACAGTACTTATAAAGGTGTCAAATCATTTTGCTTACTTGTTTACTGTTTATCTCTGCTGTCCCCCCGACTAGATCATAAACACTACAAGAGTAGAAATTTGGACGTGTTTTCTGCCAAATTCCTGGACCCAGAATAGCAAATGACATGTAATAAATGTTCAATAAGAATCTGGTGAAAGACTGAATAATTTTTCACCACCTCCACTCTATTCCAATTACCATTATCACTTCCATGCCTCTTCTGTGCACCTGCTCATAACCCCCTTAGAATAGTTTCACTACTTTGCAGGTGGAGTGATGATCTTTACAAAAACATAAATTTTATTTATCAGACCACTCCCCTTGCTTCAATGTCTTCAGGGTTTTCTCAGTGCTTTCAAGCTCAAAACCAAAATTCTTACCATGACTTACCAGGCCCTGCAGAAGTTGGTCTTTGTCTGATGAGTTCCATTCTTATTTCCTACTCTCATCCTGACTCTCTATGTTCAAGGTTACACTGACTTCTTTTACATCCTTCAGTGCCCTTGCAATACTACTACCCTCTCTCTGGAACTCCTTTTTTCATCTTTACCTTTTTAATACCTCCTACTCATCTAGATAAGATCTCAACACACACATAACTTCCTGAGAAAAGCCTTTCCTGACCCCTAGACTGAATAAAGTCTCTGATATACAAGGGTGCTTCAAGAATTTTGTAGAAAAATGGAATTAAAACATGTCATTCTACAAACTTTTTGAAGAACCTCTTGAACATATTTACAATTTTTAAATTTGAGTGATTATTTGATTAATGCCTGTCTCCCCCATTAGTATATTAGCAGGGTGATGGCAGAGACTGTGCTGCATTTGGCCATCACTGTATCCCCAATCCTTACACTACAGTAGGCAACATACAGTAGATACTCAACAAATATTTCTCTTCAGAAAAATACATGTGTACAAATTTTTGTATAAATTTTCAGGCTTTATGCACTCCCCTAGAAACTCACACACGGATCATGAATTAGAAATCTCTGATTTATACTTTAGGAGTGATTTAGGTTCAACACAAGCAAGGGAGTGCTAAAGACTGCTTGTACTAGTTCCTTAGAGCCAGATGCTAAAATTCCAGGAATTTTACAACCCATTATTTAAAGCTAAATTATATAACCTTATAATGAAATAAATTACATTAAATACTAAGTAGTAAATACTCAAAAACTCGTCACTTATAAATTATTTTTATTTTTGTTTTACTATTACCCATGTTCTTGAGGTAGTTTATGTCTATCATATATATGTGGTTGAAGTATGCTACAGTTGTCCCTCGCTATCAGATGGAGATTGTTCCTAGGACTCCACAGATACCAAAATCTGTGGATGCTCAAATCTCTTATATAAGATGGCATAGTATTTGCTTACAACCTAGGCACATCCTCCCATATACTTTAAACCATCTCTAGATTAATTATACCTAATGTAGCACTCTTAATACTGTTTGTGACACCAGTTGTAAAGCTACACAACCACACCAGAGTTGTCGGGCTCTTTTACCTGCTGGTAATCCTGCACCGACTGGGCTGACTGTTGAGCTAGGGCTGGGTATGGAGCTCTCAAATCCCTGAAGCCCACTGACAGACTAGGTCACAAACCCTTCATACGTCAGGCTGGGTCACCAGACCCCACACATGCCAGGCTAGGTCACCAAACCCCTTCACGCAGGTCTGTGAGCTAGGTAACCGGCCAACAGGTCCTTGGAGCCACAGGCTGGAAAGCATGGCTACGCCGGGTGAACGCCCAAGGTCGAGCTTGCACGCCTGCTTCACTAAAACTCCTCCTCTCTCTCAAGAACACAAGAATAGCAACAAAACCAAAAAAGATACACTGGCACACATGTGCACTAACTCCACACACACACGCACATGCACACGCACACACACACATAATTTGCTTACAAAGGATGCTGAACTACACCCAACTGGACCCAAGGCGAGGGCCCTGACCAAACTATTCTGTTCTCTCAACACCTGATACAAGGTATATAATATGTAAATAGTTGTTATACTATTAATATATAATAGTATATAATATGTAAATAGTTGTATTGTTTTTATTTGCATTATTTTTTATTGTTGAACTGATGTTTTATATTGCTTTTTTCCTGCAAATATTTTCAATCCATGGTTGATTGAATCTGTAGATGCAGAACCTGTGGATATGGAGGGCCAACTGTATAATGCTGTACTACTGCTCATTTCTTCCCAAAGCCACATGCAGTGATGTCATGTTGACTGCAATCAGCCAAGGAGAAAGTATGCAAATGCTACAAAATCGTTGTCTTTTGTCCCCTTTTGAAAGCTGATAGTTAAACTTTATCAGCATACCTCTATATACAAGGGTTTCAAAAAGTTCATGGAAAAATAGAATTAAAAGATACAAATCTTTCTATGAACTTTCTGAAGACTCCTCATATAATCATTCTTGATAGTCTTATTCATTCACGAATAAATAATCAAGAAGGTGACTAAGATTCAGTCCTGCCTGTTTAGAGGCAATGTAATGAAATCTCAAGACTTTTGTTTCCTACACTTTTATGATTTTACATGTATTAGAAAAGAAATAACATATATTCAGGGCTTTCATGAGTCAGCACTTTGCTAAGGCATTTCACACAGATTTACCATTTGTCACAACAACCATTTTTGCAGTAATAATAACAACCAAAACAATAATAAAATTCACAATTAAATTAAGTTTTAGAATTCAAGAAGAAGTAAATATTGGTGTTATGGATTGCTGCAACATTTTTATTATATTCATAAACAGAGGGAAAAGTAGTATTTAGAAAACAATGCTAAATCAGAATGGTTTTTAAAAAAGGGCAGGACATAAAAAACTGAGTTTCATTCCTATAGTTTATATCACATAAAATATCACTGAATTAATTTTTAATACATGAAAATATTATTGAATTAGCCCCTCTTGAATTTTTCAAAATTAATATTTTTCAACTGTTTCCTCTCAGATAAATTAAATTCCAACATGATCTGCACTAATTTCCACCACTTGTTTTCAAATGATATCTAGTTTTTAGAGGCTCCCAAAACTCACAGAAAATGAGTTTTAAAAATGAGCTTTAAAATGTACTGAGGAAACGGAAAGGATAACTAGCCCTCTGACCTACACAAAAACCTGTGCAGGAATGTCTTCTACCTAAAAGTCATATAAATATTGAGTTTACACATTATACCAACAGGTACAAAAACAACATGTGAAAAATTATGAACTGGATCTCAATTTTTATTTACTTTTATCTATAAATGATACTAGGAAGTAAAAATTACTTTACTGTTGACATTATATATTTAATGTACCATAAAATTATCCTTTAAAAAAAGACTACTATAGTAGCATTGATTTAGAAACAGGCAGATGAATAGAAAAAAGGCAGGTTATCTACTGGCACAATCACCCAATGTCTTTGTAGATAATTTTTAGGATATGTCTCCTAGAACATTCTGCATCCACAACAAAAAAATTCACACTTTTACATACCAACAGATCTGACCAGGTTTGAGTAGAATATTAATTGTTGCAAATAGGCTGGCTGGAGCCAGCTTTCGGAAGGTAACCATAATAATGAAGGAGGAAAAATAAAATTATGTAGGCATGTAAATCTAAATTATTTTCTAGCTAAATAAATACTTGTGGAACCACAGATATTTTAAGAAGATCTTGAAGTCTTTCAATCTGGTGGTAACAAAAAGAACAAATTTTTTTTGTTGTTTTTATTCTTGTTTATTCTTCTGTTATGGTTAAATAGGTGTTAATTATGAAAAATGCAGACAAAACAAATAACTGGAATTTAAGAAAAATGAAACTACTGTTAGCATAAACTTATTAAAATCTGATATCGATGAAGAGACAGGGAAGTGGTCTCCCTACACCACCAGGCTAAGAGTTAAAGAGAGAAGAGAAAAAGAAAGGTGGTTAATGAATACAAATGATTAGATGAGTAAAAAGTGTCCAAAATAAAATGATTAAATTATGAAAAACAGAAGGGTTAGGAACATGATAGATACACTTCTCAAGGAAGAAGAAAAATGTTAGTACTGTGTAAAGGAATTTAGTGCAGTAATTTGTTAAAGCTTGTGGGCTTTGCAGCCAAGACCAGCTGGGTCTCATCCAGTCTCCACCACTTACTATCCAGCTGATATTTGAGAATTAAATGAGGTAATATATAAAGTACTCAAAATAGTGCCTGACACACAGTAAACCTTCAATAAATATTAGCAGTGATGATGATGTTGATGGTCACTAGGTGATGCCACTGGCCCCTAACAGGTTAGTCGCTATGAGAGGCTGGGACGTCATTGTTTACAAGGGAAGACCTTTTTTAAGTATGGGAGAGGGAGCAGTTTGAATGATAAATACACATACTCAGAACTTCAAAGAGCTTATGTGAATGGATTCTGAAGAGCTTAAGTTAATGGATTCAAAGGCAGTAAAAACACTTCAATCGCCAACATTTTTCCCTTCATCTGAAAGAAATCCTAGGGTAAGAATTTATAAAGGAAAAAAAGGTGTGTGTGGGGGAGGGGCACTGTGGTCACTAAATAACTTGGAATACATCCTCAGAAATTTTAGTTATTTTGGGAAATACAGAGCAAAACTCCCATCATAAAATTACTATGCTGTTTGCTAGAAGCATTTAAAATAGATCAAGCCAAAAATGGGTATAAGTGCATTTTTGTTTCACTTTAATAACAACTAATAATTTGGGAGAGGAGAGTAAAATTATATACTCTTAAACTACTATGTACTTTATTATAGTTGCTCCCTTACAAGCAGATAATTGCATGTTTACAAATAGTATTATCTAAGAAATAGTACAGTTATAAAAATTTTTACTAGTAACTTTCTGAAAAACCTTTGAATCCAGTGAAAAATCATTTCATTTTTGAAATAAAAATTCCAAATTCAAATTAAATTACTTGATAAAGTTGATAACTGGTATCTCAAATAGCTGCCTCATATTATAAATATTAATCTTCTGGATGATATAAAAACTAGTACCCTTGATGAAAGATTCTATCACATTCTATGAAATATGGAATTATATTGTTATCAAATACATATTTTTACTAATTGTCTATTAATAAAAAATGTGTTTAACACTTTATTCTGATCTGAGTGGGTCTTTAGAAATTTAAAAAAAAAAAGTAACAGAAGCAATGACAGTGATTCTCACATAATACCACAAATGGGAGAGAAGGCGGGAGGAAAGGAGGAAAAGATGGAAGGAGGAAAATGGTATCACAGTTTTGCAATTATGATACATTATTTTAACACGATTATTTTTATATGACTAAATAGTTCATATAAAGAATGGGAAGTTACAAAAGGCAATAAATACTTGATAGTTAGTTACACACACACACACACACACACACACACACATTTTATTTCCATTCAAAAAAGACAGTAACTGGAACACCAGTATCCATCAGTTTATCCCCATTCCTACCTAGTTCCTATTGAAGTAAGTGAATAGGTAAGAGGTGAGAATAAACATGTACTCATGCAAATAATAAAAATGAGAATAAATACCAAATTGAGAAATAAAAGTGAAGATCCAGACATATTAACTACAGAGATCTGAAGAAGCATGCACCTGGAAATTAACTTGACATCACTAATACTGTAGGGGATTACCACCAGCAAAGAGAGGAGAGAAGTGTCAAAACTAACTCCTAATTAGGACACTAACTCCTGATGGTCACACTAAAGAACAACAAAAATTTCTTGGGCACAAGCACTACTCCCTATTTCTTGACTCAGTTCTTTCCCAACTCCTCACAGGATGCTAGATTTCCAAATAGCTAGAAAAAAATCAACTAAGCTTAAACAATTCTTTTCTCCTTTAAGTGGGTCTCCATAATGTGAAGAGGTACCTTTATAATTTTGATGGAATCAACCTCAATAGTCTAAAGATTTAACAATCATGAACGTTTATGAACCAATTTGTACAGCAATACTTATGTATAACACAAAAACCATTTAGAAACACAAGAATATTCAAAAACATAATGATAGTTGGAGATCTTCAGACTTTGAGAGTTTAATTTGAATAATTTAATAAAGAAGATTAAACTTTATAAAGCCAAAACTTTATACTAGAGAACTGAAGGCTTTTCAAAAATCTGTGGACATTAGAAAGGTGAAAAAGTCTCAAATCAATAATTGAAGTTCCTATCTCAAGAAACTAGAAAAAGAACAAAATAAACACAAAGGAAGCAGAAGGAAGAAAATAACAAAGAACAGAAATCAATAAAATCGAAACAGAAAAATAAGAGAAAGCCAATGAAACGAAAGCTTATTTTAAAAAAAATCAATAAAATCAACACATCTCTATCAAGACTGATAAATTAAGAGTGAAGAGACAAACCACCAATTACAGGAAAGAAACTGGATGTTTAAGATCTTGTCCCCTTGAAAAGAATAATTGAGTTACTGAGAAAAACTTTATGCTCATAAATTAGACAACTTAGAAGAAAAAAATCACAAATTACCACAACTCAACCAAGATGAAATAGATAACCTGAATAGTCCTATAACAATTAAAGAAATTGGATTTGTAATTTAAAATCTTCTGAAAAAAGATCTCCACACTGAGGTGGTTTCACTGGAGAATTCTATCATTTAGAGAGGAATTAACACCAATTTTACATAATCTCTTCCAGAAAATAGAATGGGAAGGAACATTTTTCACCTCTTTTTATGAGGCCGGTACAAACTTGATACCAACACTATACAAAGATAGTACAAAAAAAGAAAACTACAGATCAAATTTCTCATGAAATTAACTTAACTGCAAAAGTCCTCAACAAAATATTAGTAAATCAAATATAACAATATATAAAAAGATTATACACCATGACCAACTCATTGCATGTCTGCACGCCTGGTTCAACATTCAAAATTCAGTATAAGCTATCATATCAATAGACTAAAGATGTGATTATCTCAATTGACACAAAAAATATTTAACACACTCTAATACTCATTCATGATAAATACTAACAGTAAGTTAGGAATTATCAGTAAATTAGGAATAATACCTCAATTTGATAAAGAACATCTACAAAAAACCCTCTAGCTAACATCACACTAAAGGGTAAAAGACTGTGTTTCTATTAAGATCTGAAGCAAGGCCAGGATGTCCAGTCTATTCGACATAGAACTGGAAGTTCTAGCCACTGCAATAAGGTAAGAAAAAGAAAGGGCATACAGATTGAAAAGAAAGAAAGAAAACTGTTCCTATTTGTAGATGACATGATTGTCTATCTTAAAAAATACTAGGGAATTAATTTACAAAAAAACTTCATAGTTCAGCAAGGTAAAAGGATACAAGACCAATTCATGAACATAAGTTCCATTTTTACATACATATACGGGACCGCGCCCTTTTTCTAAGCAAAAACAACAGATGGCCTAAACGGATAAAAGGTGTCGCCAAAGGGAAGTTAAGGGGGAGGGCTAAGCATAGAGAGGCAAGGCACGTGCACATATGACCTTTTCAAGGATTGGCCTAAGCTTGGAAATCCCTGCCTGCTAAGCATATAAATATGCTGCGTGTGTATGTGTTTGTTCCCTATCTGGGAGAGCAGCGGCGTGCTCACCCATCTCTTGGAATCTCTTTTCACCCCGCGTCCCGGGGGGGAGAAAAGGGCAATCCCTTTGGCCCTGACCCTCTAGGGAAAGGAAAAACCTGTTGGGGTCCCATGCGGCCACCAGAGATGCCCAACATACATATAGTGTGCATGCAGTAACCAAAATTAAAAACATAATAGCATTTACAATTGCTCCAAAGAAAATGAAACAGGTATATTATTAACAAAACATATATATGGTCTGTGTGCTGGAAATCATAAAATACTAATGAAAGAATTCAAAGACCTAAATAGAGATATAGCATGTTCATGGATTAGAAGATTCATCATACTAAAGATGTCAATTCTCCCAAAAGTGATCTATAGATTTAATACAATTACTATGAAAATCCCAGTAAGGTTTTTTTTTTTTTGTAGACATAGATGAGATTATTCTAAAATTAGTATGGAAAGGCACAGACCCCAGAATAGCTAAGCCAATCTTGAGAAAGAACAGAATGAGACAAATCATTCTATCCAGCATTAGGGCTTACTATCTAGCTAATATACTGCATATATACTGTATGATATTGACAGAGGAATACAGACAAACAGAGCAATGGAACAAAATAGAGAAAATAGAGAACCTACACAAATAAGCTCAACTGATTTTTTTTCCCCCTTTTTGTCTTTTTTACTGACTGGTCATGGGATCGCAACCCTCAGTGTCGCGCCCATACTGGGGACCAGCAATGGGCTTGCAACCCTCGGTGTTGCGCCCGTCCCGCGCTCAGCCAGTGAGCGGGAACCGGTCTCCACATGGGATCCGAACCCTCGGCGGGAGTGCCACCGCACTCCCAAGCGGCACACTCTCCAGTGCACCACCGGGCCAGCCCAAGCTCAACTGATTTTTAACAAGGGTACAAAAGTAATTCAAGGGAGAAAGGGCAACTTTTTCAACAAATGGTGCTGGAAAAATCGACATCTAGAGGTAAAAAAAAAAAAAAAAAAAAAATCATTTTTTAGAGAAGCAAAAAGTTTAAAAAAATGCCATTTAAAGAGTTAATATTACTAATTGCCTATAGGAATTTTCAGTATCCCTGACAAAGCCTTCCACAACCTTAGAAAATGATTATATAATTTTTAAAAAAAAATTAAATTAAAATGGGCCACAGGCTTAAATATAAAATTTAAAACTATAAAACTCTTAGGGAAAAAGAAAAAAAAAGACAGGATGAATCTTCAAGATATATAGATAGCTAGGCAAAGAGGTGTAGGACTTGACACCAAAAGCATAATCCATGAAAATAGAAATTAATAAATTGAGCCCTATCAAAACTTAAAACTTTGCTCTACAAAAGACCCTGTTAAGAGGATGAAAAGACAAGCTACAGTCAGGAAGAAAACACTTGCAAACCACATATTATGACAAAGGACTAGCATCTGTAAAGAACTCTCAAAACTCAATAGTAAAAACAATCCAAAAGATAAGAATAGATTTTACCAAAGTACAAATTATCAAATAAAAAGATATTCAACATCATTAGCCGCTATGGAAACGCAAATTGTAACCACAATGAGTTGTTATCAATACACATCTATCAGAATAACTAAAATAAAAAATAGTGACTACATGGAATGCTGGAGAGGATGCTCAGAAAATGAATTGCTCATACACTGACAGTGGCAATGTAGCATACATAGCCACTCTGGAAAAAGGTTTGGCATTTACAAAACAAAGAATGCAACTACCATACAGTCCAGCAATTACACTGTTGGCCATTTATCTCAGAGAAATAAAACTCACATTCACAAAAAATTTGTACATGAATGTTCAAAGCAGCCTTATTTGTAAAAGCCCAAAACGGAAACAGCCTAGATGTCCTTCAGTGAATCAATGGTTAAACAAACTGTGGTACATACATATCAAAGACTACTTACTACTCAACAATAAAAAGGAACAAACTCTTGAGACACTCATAACCTGGATGAACGCTCAGAGAAGTATGCTGAATGAAAAAAGCCAAACCTGAAAGGTTACATACATACGATTCCATTTTTATAACATTTTTAAAATGACAAAATTATGGAAGTAATCGAGAGAACAGATTAGTGGTTGCCAGACTAAGAGGGAAGTGGATGTGGTTTAAAAGAGCAACAGGAGGGAGGGATTCCTGTGGTCATTAAACTGTTCTATATCTTGTCCATGGCAGAGGATACATGGATATACTGTATGAGCCTAAATAGACACAAAAACGAGCACAAATAAAACGGGAAATCTGAATATGATCAATTGTATCAATATGAATATACTGATTATGATATTACAATTATGGATAAAGTTTTACAAAATATAATCACTGGGAAAACTCAGTAGAGAGTAAACAGGATCTCTTTCTTTTATTTTTTTAAAACAGCAATTAATAATTAATAGATCTGCAACATAGCCAGAGCCACTTTAGACAAGACCAAGTACAAAAGGGTGCTGCCCACCTCTCCCCCTCCCCCACTTCCCTTTACGAGAAGCCTCCTGACTTAAAGAGAAACCCCTTTTGCTTCCACAAGGACGCAGTTCTCCACCCTGATCCACATTAGCATAATGACGCTCCTTGATGGTATCAGCCAGCCATTGGCGCACTATATAAGCTCTATCACCCCCACAACTGGTGCTGTCCACCATTTTCAGGGCAGCCCTGGGCCCTGTGCCACTCTGAGCACAGCCCAGCAGATTTCTTTCTTTAATAAAGCTTGAACAGTACCCGGCATCTCGGCTCACTTTCTTTCAATAATCCACAACTATTTTGATAAAAATTTCAATTAAAAAAGGTCTGTGGAACATTTGCAAAAGCAGATTTCATAAAGATCAATATCAAACTGTGGTGGTGGCTGTGGGGAAGGGGACATAAGGATACTTCCTTATCATAATGATAAAGGATATCTCAAAACAACAGCCAATACCATACTTACCTGTGCAACATTAGAAATTCCATTTAATTCACAAAGAATGTAAAGAGATCCTCTATCATCAATTCTGTCTAAATTATTCTGAAAGTTCTAGTTAGTGCCATAAAAAAAAAAGTATGAAGAGCTTCAAAATATACTAGAAATGATCAAAAGAAGAGGTACTGTTTATAACTGCCCCTCCATCCCAAATTTTAATGTACCTAGAAGAAAACTTCTATGAATGTTTAAAAACTTAAATAAACTTAAACCTATATGGGGGGAAAAAAAAAAGATAAATTTTTTAGAGTTCTGAAATAGTGAGCAAAAGTATACTCCACCAAAAAGTTAAAGACAACTAATGAGGGGAAACTAGTACTAGCAGATACTAACCTCTATATAAAATTACAACAATTTAAAAAGCGTAATATTCATCTAATAATCAACAGACAAACTAGTAGAATTAAACAGGAAGTGCTATGGACTGAACTGTGTGCCCCCATAATTCTTATGTTGAAACCCTAACCCCAAATGTGACTATATTTAAAGACAGGGACTGTGAGGAAGTAAAAAGGTTAAATGAGGTCATAAAGGTGGTGGTAGGGCTGGTGCCCCTATAAAAGGAAGAGACAACAGAATTCTTTCTCTAGGCTGTGTGAGAACACACTGAGAAGGGGACAATATGCAAGCCCAAAGAGAGCCCTCACCAGAAAAAGAACAGGCCAACACCTGATCTCAGACTTTCCAGCCTCCAGTAAATGTGAGAAAATAAGTCTCTTATTGTTTAAGCTATCCAGTCTATGATATATTGTTATGGCAGACCAAGCAGACTTAATAGAGGTAGTCTAGTATATAACAAGGGTACTTTTAAAAGCTCATGGACAGTCTAACTGGGGTGAGATGATATCTCAATGTGGTTTTAATTTGCATTTCCCTGATGACTAGTGATGTTGAGCATTTTTTCTTGTACCTGTCGGCCATTTGTATGCCTTCCTTTGAAAAATGTCTATTCGGTTCCTTTGCCCATCTTTTAATTGGGTTATTTGTTTTTTTTACCATGTAATTGCTTGAGTAACTTGTATATTACGGACACTAATCCCCTGTCAGATGCATAGTTAGCAAAAATTTTCTCCCACTCTGTAGGATGTAGTTTCACTCTGTCGATTGTTTCCTTTGCTGTGCAGAAGCTTTTTAGTTTGATATAGTCCCATTTGTCTATTTTTTCTTTTGTTGCTTGTGCTTTCAGGCTCATGTTCATAAAGTCTGTGCCCAGACCTAGTTCCTGAAGTGTTTCACATATATTTTCCCTTAGTAATTTTAGTTTCAGGTCTTATACTTAATCAAAAAGACAGACAATAACAAATGCTGACGAGGATGTGGAGAGAAGGGATCACTTCTACACTGTTGGTGAGACTGTAAATTAGTACAACCACTATGGAAAACAATATGGAAGTTTCTCAAACAACTACAGATAGATCTTCCATATGATCCAGCAATCCCACCTCTGGGTTTATACCCAAAGGAATGGAAATCATCAAGTCAAAGGGATACCTGCACTCCCATGTTCACTGCAGCTCTGTTTACAATAGCCAAGATATGGAACCAACCTCAATGTCCATCAGTGGAGGACTGGATAAGGAAAATGTGGTGTATATATATATATACACACACATACATACATACACCATGGAATACTACTCTGTCATAAAAAAGAATGAAATTCTCCCATTTGCAACAACATGGATGAGCTTGGAGAAACTTATATTGAGTGAAATAAGCAAAGCACAGAGTGATAAATACCATATATATTCACTCATAAATGGGAGCTAAGAGAGAAAGAAGGAAGGAAAGACCATAGTGGTGCATTGGACTTGCAGAGGAAGAGAACATACCTAGGGATACAAAGTGGAGTGGGGAAAGGGGGATGTGGAGGGAGGTTGGGAATAATTGGGGGAATAATTGGTGGGGGACAGGGGATATAAGCTCAATTTGTGGTAATGGGCATGCTGCTAGTATAGATCTGGCCATCGCATCTTATTAGGCACGAGTGGTGACAATTTGCTCTGTACCCCATGAATATTCATAACCAATAAAAAAAAGTGTTTTGTTTTTTTTTTTTAAGTTCATGGGAAGATTCATATTATCTTTTTTTTTTTTTCCTTTTTGTCTCTTTTTTACTGACCGGTAATGGGATCGCAACCCTCAGTAAAGTTCATGGGAAGATTCATATTATCTTTTTTTTTTCCTTTTTGTCTCTTTTTTACTGACCGGTAATGGGATCGCAACCCTCAGTGTTGCGCCCATACCGGGGACCGGCAATGGGATCGCAACCCTCGGTGTTGCCCCCGCCCTGCGCTCAGCCAGTGAGCGGGAACCGGTCTCCACATGGGATCCGAACCCTCGGCGGGAGCGCTGCCACGCTCCCAAGTGGCGCACTCTCCAGTGCGCCACCGGGCCGGCCCTCATATTATCTTTCAATTCGATTTTTCCACAAACTTTCTGAAGCACCCTTGTAGAAGGTACTCAAACTTCGGTGGACGAAATAAAGGAAAAACATCAGTTAACCAATTAATTAAAAGCACAATATTCAAATTATAACTTAGATTCTAATAAAACAAAAGTAGTGAAGGAATATTTGGAAAGCAAAGAGTTCAAATTTTAATTTGGCTCTTAGGAATGTGTAAGTTTAGTGGCAATTGGAATGTGAAATATGTTATAAAATATATCATAAGCTGGTATAAAAGAAAAAAGATGAAGAACTCAAGATAATCATGATGAGCCTGACAGACCAAATCAACCAGTATAAATAACTAAAGAATGGAATGATGTTAGTTTAAAATAAACAATTGAATAGTAAAGAGAAAAGGTAATAAAGAGTGTGCTGGAGAAAGGTGAAAGTGTTAAGCTGAAGTTGTATGAAAACAGAATATAAAGGCAACCAGGAAGGTAATTTGGGACATATTCTGAATCTTAATTTTCAGGAACCAGCTATCACAAGGCCCCAAAAGAAAGAGAATAGAAATGCTAACACGCAGTCTTTTTCCTCTTCAAGGAACACTGGCAATGTTAAAGAATTAACTGTTGTAAAACAAGTGCTGGAAGAAAGTCACAAAATTTCTGGTTGTACAGGTCATTAACAGCACAATTTATTACCTTTTCAGTAGACTGACTCTGAAATGGACAAGTAATTTTGCACTGGCTGAACATTATTATTATTAGCCTTTCTCCCAATTCCAATTCTTCACAGCAAATTGGTTTGCCCAAGGTACTTTCTTTAACCCAATTTTCCTGTTTTTCCATCTGTGACTTAACCTGTGACAACAAAAAGGAAACTGTTCCCTGACATTATCATTTCCTGAAGACTAGTAAACTGCCTACATTCTCTACTTCATATTAACTCTTAATATGCTATCTTTATACTTCCATATTTATTAATGTACAAGAAAGGAAGGCATTTTCTTAACTTCAATGCATGGTACTTTTGATGAACTATCAGTGACTCAGTAAGGCAACACCATGAAAATGATTGCCTTTGGTGAAAAGCCAGATTAAGATTAGAGATGAAGTAGGTAAAGACAAGATTATAAATGTTTTCTGTGTTGAGATACAGAGATGGAATTTTTTCTAGGAAATTATTGGGGGATACTAAAGAAATATTAGACAAAGCTTTAGAAGTGCATTATGATAAACAATATAAAAACTAGAAGAAGCTAGGTAAAACTGGGTAATAAAAAAATTAGAAGACTTATTTGTAATAACATAGGCAAGATATGAGATGACTAGAGATGAAAAAGATGAAATAGAGTCAAGAATGAAGAAGCCCTGTTTGAATAAATGGATAAATCATTGATATCTCCAAAGTTTGTGGCCATTGTTGATGTACATTTTGATATCATTTACCAAATCCAAGAAGTCTACGATCTTATATAGTATAAAGCATAAGAATTTAACTAAGAATATAAACTCATTCTACTTTCAGAGCACTTAAGACTTGAAAATCTAAACATACAAACTAAAATATAAAATTATATTCATAATATAAATCATCTTTACACAAATGTTACCTACCATCTCAGTAAGGCCTTCCTTGGCTACTCCATCTAAATTTTAACCAACCTACCCCTCAAAAATTCCCTATATCCCTTTTCTCTGATTTGTTTATTGTACTTATTTTTTATTATAATATTTATTTAACCCTCACTAGAATATACATTCCCGCAAGAAATGAGATTTGTATTTGCTCAAATATTGCCAGTGCCTAGAACAGTATTTTGCACACAGTAGCTGTTCAATAAATATTTGTTGCACGAGTGAATGAAAGATTCATCTTTAAAAAGAGAGTATAAAAAAAAAAATAGTGTAGGATTCAATGAAGTTCCTTTAGTATTAAGTGAGGCGAAAACTCAGCAACATATTGTCTACTGAAATATAAATGAGTGATTTAAGAGATATGAAAAATTTAGATTGAGATAAAAAAGAAAATAACAAAAAAAGATTCTAAAGCCAGAAGTAATCTAGTGAAATTAGCAGAAAATCAGAGGTACAAAGTAATAAAGAAAGCATGAAACTGAAGAGCAGTAAGAGGGGAATGAAAAGGAAATGATAAGAAACTGTAAAATTCCTTAAAGGGAACAGTTCTGGGTAACAACCAGATCCAGGAAAGTAGTGCTGAAATGAAGACAAGATCAAGATTGCTAAGAAATGTAGCCAAGAATGATGATGAGGCTCAGATGTGGAAAAGCTGGTTACGGTAAGTATTTGCTACAGTCAGCAGATGAAAATGAAAATGGAGGATGGTGATCTGAATAGTATAGAGTATCAATAAAGGGATTCATATATGTGGGTAATAGAGAAATATTCTGTGAGGGGAATAAGGAACAATGAAAATGCTGCACCATCTCCACTCCCACCATTTTCCTAACCGTGGTATTATAGTGAATAGGAAAACTAGTATCTTTCAAGAGACAAAACTGCTAGGGAGGCTGAATTCTAAGAAAAAAAGCTAGTTAAGGCGATTAGTATTTAGTGGAAGAAACTTCTGTAGAAGGACTGAGGTTTCACAATGGAATAATTCAGAGGCACAGTGGAAAAGCTTAGCAGGAAATTCTTGTTCTGGACTTATAAAGTTCAACCCAAGGCAGAAAGATGTTTTCCTGGTCTTTAAAGATTTCCCCATGGTAGAAAGAAAGTGAGTCTCGTTTTTAATAAAGCTACTGTTATATTATAACTACTTTATTTTATTCCTAGAAAACAAATATTCTAATTTTGTTTTAGGCTCCAATAACTGGTAAGAAATCCCATTTTAAAAATGTGTTCTTTTTAAACAATAGGAAGGCACTTTAATTTTTATAAACAACTTTTTATACACAATCTAATTACTTATCAATCCTAAAAACATTCCTTAATCTCTTTGGCAACTTCCTAAACTGGAAATGTTTCCCATTTTTCCTTTCTCCATTTCAATATTAACTTTGTCACTCTAAGTTTATAACGACAGTTATCTTATAACCGTGCTTTTTTCTTGTTTCCATGGAACATCTTAAGTAATTCAGACATTTTAAAAGAGTCCTACTGCATATCTATTTTCCCTACACAATCTTTTGTCATCTCTTAGCACATAATAGGCTTTAAAAAGCATAACTTTAATTAATAAATTTACAGTATTTTACTATCTACTATATAAACTTAAAATTTGCTCTTTTAGATCCCCATGATAATTAAAAATTGTGTTTAGTAGTAAATAAATATTTTAGCAAATTTTTTATGTCACTATTGACACAATTCAGGAACTTATAAAGAATGTAAAGGTGTACTATAATTCAGTGTTTAAAATTTACATATTGCATGTAATTCAGCTAAAAATGGTCAAATGACAAAACCTATACATACGGCAAACACTTTGATAAAATGTCTGCAAGTTAGAAGAGTCATACAGAAGAAGAGCCACTGTACCTAATAAAAACTAAATGTAAAAGATAACGTTTTTATCATGGGGAATGTGGAGATCTATGTAAAGTTACCTATATAAAACAACAGTTAAAATTTAGTTAGCATTTTTAAAAATATGTGGTTCAAAGTAACTTGTCTTAAAGAATTAAAGGAAGAAATAAAGGCTCTAAAGATTTAGAAGGAAATAGAGAATACAGCTCATAGACATCAAGAAAGAAGTTCTGACAATCTATCCTTGACAAGGACCATTCCATCCCTGACTGTCTGCAAAAAAGGTTGTATAGTATGCATAAAGCAAATGTACTTTCACAGGGCCTGGCTTTCCAAAGACTTGCAGTTTCAAATTTTGACCTCACAAAAAACAGGAAATTTTCCCCAGGCCATTTAGTCTCTGTTGTAAGATAAAGAGTTGTAACATAGCAAGGCTGCTGGTTCAAAGACAGACAAGTTACTGATTGATATGTAAAGTTACTGGGAAGCTGCTGGAGGAAGAAGGAATGTTTGCTAGATCAAGCTTTTGTGAGTAGATCGACTTAATTGAATGTTACCAACTTTTATTGTTAAAACTTGTTAAATGGCACTTAGCAAAAACCCCACCTATGTCTCTTCTTGTAACTTGCTGGGCTGGAAAATAAATGCAGGAAGAGAACCCCAATTTGTGGTTAATTTCCCAATGCTTCACTCTTGAGGGTTCGGGAGATTAACCACTTTTTAAGGCTTCTCACTGCTCAGAAGAGATGGGCTTTGAGTAATCTTTGGCAGTTCCGTCACCCAGGGGAAAAGGGGTAACAAATCTGTGGGAGGCAAAGCAACAAAAGGTAGTACTTTCATTCTCTTAGGCTACAAAATCAAAGCCTGGCGTTTCTTTCAAATTCTTTCTTAACCATCAGTAAAGCATGAAAGTCAATTATGTAGAGCAGTGCTTTCCAACCCTTTCCTCCTCAGCCCCACAAAGAAAAACATTTATAAGGCAACCAGCTGGGAGGCTCCAGCCACTTTAACCTATTCATGGCACACGGGTTGGGAAGCTCTAATTTAGACTACTAGAAAGATAACCTAAAAAATAAACTCTACCTTTGTCAACATCATAAGAAAGAGCAAGTTATAGGTAACCATCATAGGAAATAGTAATTTCTGATGACTCTGAGGAAGTGAGTGAATGAATGAATAGGTACTGACCCAATTACACAAAACGATACCTTCTTCAAGTCCTGGGCTGCCTGTTCTTTATTTTTGCCCCCTTTCTTATATAAAAAAGGGTTTCTTATAACCCTTTGGGAAGCATAATAAAACTTACTTTTAGTACAAGTAATTGTAAATCAAAAGCTGGAAAAGTCTTCTATGAAAGTGCTTCTCTGATCATTGAAAAAAGCTATCTTTTTTCTTCACTATTTTTGCCAGCATGCTGACTTACAAACACTTTAAAAATATTATCTAGTATTTCTTTATTAGCCACAGAAGTGGCCATATGCACCTCTTCTTACTATTTATCAATTTTTTCTTAAAGGGCACAAATTTATTCATGGGGTATGGGGAGAAGAACCTCACTTATAAGAATTCACCTAAGGACTCTAAGATGTGACCAATAGGCAAAATGGGTACAGAACAGTTTTTGGCAACTATCTTTTATAAATAACTATTACATAGGAACAACTATTAAAATGTACTGTTTCTTCTCTGAGAACGCTTTTAAAAGAAAGCTACTATTAATTTGGCAAACACCTTGTAGACTTACAGACTCAGTACTCAGAGTACTTCTTAAAAAAAAAAAAAATCAAGAAACTTGAACCCAGAAAAATGGATTAAAATAAAACCAAAGAAAAAAACCAACAACCCTATAAAAATGGACATTAATGACCCCCAAATACAGTGATAATAAAAAAGAATGTATGTATACTTCCAATTCTATTATTAGACTCTTCAAAAGAAGTCTTGGTCAGAAGTGTATTACCCAGCAGAGGAAGTCAATTAATCTGTTTATTTCAATGTCACTGTCTCATTTGTCTTGAGATTCCACAAGGCTGCTAGTTTCAATTTATAGCTTAGTTATTGCCTCTGCCTTTAATCATACAAGTCCAGTAAGCTAGAATGCTTTACTATAGCTAATCACTCTAAGAAATATGGCAAACCTCCAACTAAAAGCAATTTTTCCTTTATGTTTACACTGAGATATGTTTATTATCCCTGTTTCACAAATAACAGTTTCCTCATGGAGAAATGCTTAGATGAAACAACATGTGTTCCGATTCCTGGTCAGTACTTCTAGAAGAGCCTATTTAGTTTATCAAGATTCTACACCCAGGACTAGGTTAAATGTTCTTTTTTTTAAAGCCCTGTCAGAGAAAATGAGCTCTTTCTGAATCCCAGGTTTATTCTTGCTAGCTTTATGTTAAAGCTACATTCTGAACAATCACCTAATCCATCAATCAGAGGTATCTCTGACCAGCCTCACTCCTATTTATGTAGATTTGGTCCCTTATTTAATTATTCTAAAGCAAAATGTCCGTGTCTATTAATATATCTAATATGCTGCTTCACTGATTTTTTTCCCCTCTATTTCACAACTAGGTTATCCTTTTTCTTTTTCTTATGCTTTTTCTAGCAAGGTTTTTTTCTCCAAGCTTGACTCCACATCTGACTTCTTTCTTCTTCTTTCCTATTTCATTATTTTAAAAAGTGTTAGATATTCAACATATTACTCAGTTTCAAAAATCTCGTTTCCTCTCTAACATTCCCCAGTCATCATTAGCTCAGACTAGAAGCATTATACTCTAGGCAGTTCACCATAGGCCCCCCCTTCTTAGATGTTTCCACGTTATAAAAGCATTAGTAGGTGCCAGACATCATTTTATCCAAGGCAAGAACCACCTTTAAATATTTAAACTTTTTAAAGGTGACATGTTAAACTTATTATATTGACGTCTGACATCATCTGGAGTCACCTACAATACTAAAAGCACATTCTGATTAATTGAGATACATTGTACAGTGTGTGTGTAACCCAGAGGAGAATCATAACTTCACAAAACACTAGAGTTAGAAGGCTTTCAAGATGATTTAGGATAGCTCTCCTCAAACTGAGGAAGAAATTGGGGCACAGACAAGTTAAGCAACTTTCTAATGTACTGAAATGATTCAGGTGTAAAATATATCAAGAAACCAAGACCCCAAACTAACAATAGGTTGCATTCAAAATGTTCATGTACAAAAGAATTATTTGAAATTTAAAACACATTTCTAATAGAAATAACATAGATGCTAAATGGGCTCATAAACCGGATCACAATATATATTTAAAGGGAATTCTAATCATTTTCAAGAGTCTTAGAAATTTTGGGCACTTTATTGTCATTCTGCTTCTAAGTATATGTTCTTTTCCTTGATGCAGAAATGACACTAACATTACTCAGCTTTTCAGATATAATGTTATCATTTTCAAGAGTCTTAGAAATTTTGGGCACTTTATTGTCATTCTGCTTCTAAGTGTATGTTCTTTTCCTTGATGCAGAAATGACACTAACATTACTCAGCTTTTCAGATATAATGTTTGGGTTTTTTTCCAGATATAATTAGTTGTTTTTGGCTCACAAATGAAAAAAAGAAGAAAGAGACTTCCACATTAATTAAAAGAGAGAAAATAACTAATATCAAAGGTTAGACTGAGATTGGCTATAATCTAAAAGACGGTGAATAACAAATGCTGGCGAGGTTGTGGAGAGAAGGGAACACTACTGCACTGCTGGTGGGACTGTAAATTAGTACAACCACTTTGAAACACAATTTGGAGGTTTCTCAAACAACTACAGATAGATCTTCCATATGAACCAGCAATCCCTCTTCTGGGTATATATCCAGAGGAATGGAAATCATCATTTCAAAGAAATACCTGCACTCCCATGTTCATCGCAGCTCTGTTTACAATAGGCAAGATATGAAACCAACCTAAATGTCCATCAATAGATAATTGGATAAGGAAACTGTGGTATATATACATTATGGAATACTACTCTGCCATAAAAAAGAATAAAATACTCCCATGTGCACCAACATGGATGAAACTGGAGAAACTTATGTTGAGTGAAACAAGAAAAGCACAGAGGGATAAATACCGCATGTGCTCACCCATATGTGGGAGCTAAGAGAGAAAGGAAGGCAGGAAAGAAAGACCACAGTAGTGCCGTGATCCAACAGAGGGAGGGAACATTCCTAGGCTACAAATTGGAGTTGAGGGGAGAGGGGTAAGGGGAGGGAGGTTGGGGAATAATTGGGAGGAGACAAAGGGTACAAAAGTAATTTCTGGTAATGGATATGTCCCTGGTATGAATCTGGCCCCCACATCATGGACAGGGGTGGGGACAATCAGCTTTGTATTTCACGAATATTCATAATTAATTAATTAATTAATAAGGATTAAAAAAAACAAAAAAAAAAGGTTAAACTGAAATTTTAAAATATATACATGTAAGAAATCACTCATCTGGGTAGAAGATAACAGTGTTAAAATTTAGGCTGGCCACTACGTAAACTTATGAGCCTAGAATAGAATAAATGGATTAATATGGTGAATGAAGAGAAAGAGCCTGAGAACACAGGAGTCTAGGGCAGGGTCAGCAAAATTTTTCTGTAAGGTGCCAGGTACAGTCTTCTGCAGTTACTCAGCTCTGTCATTGTAGTGTGAAAGTAGCCACACACAATGACCTTGGCTATGTTCTATTAAAACTTTATGAATAAAATTTAAATTTCACATAATTTTTGTATGTCACAAAGTATTTATTATTCTTTTGACTTTTTAAAAAAATCACTTAAAAATATAAAAACCGTTCTGAGCTCACAGGCCATACAAAAACAGGTGGTGGTCCTGAATTTGACCCACAGACTATAATTTGCTAATCTCTGGTCTAGGGAATAGTGGGGAGAAAGGGAGGCAGGTTGTAACTAGTTTAATAACTACGAGGATTATTCATGAATGTCCCTGCATAAACCCAAATGGAAAAGCAGCTCCCCTCACTCAACATGTGTACATTAATGTCAGTCTCAGTTCAAAGGAAACAGTCATATTTCACTGTCTTCAACAGAAAAACAGCTCCAGAAACATAATCACAGATTCATGGGCAAAAATAACCCTCATATATGACAGCACACTAATCGTAATTTTAAACAGACAATTCATTTTGTAGAAAACATTTCAAAATTATAGCAATAGATACATTATTCATTACCATTTTGTCCCTGAGTCGCTCTCCACGGATAAAAAAGTCAGCACAGCCATTCTCTTCCTGATGAGGGACTTTGAAGACAGTGACGCTGCTTAGTCCACTCCCTCCTAGTGGTAACCATCCACCACTTGAATCATCTCGGGTCATCACCACAGCTCGCACTCGTGCATAACTATTACTAAAATAGATGCAAAGAGCAGAAATTAGCTTTTCCATAAACAAAAAACAGCCAAGATGTCAGTCTTGTTTGAGAAACCAAAGACCACATTAGATAATATGTGGTGACTAAAGTGTTTACTACTTCCACGACAATCCACAAAAAGTAACCTACTTGAATGAGGTCAAAAACTACAAACTAATTTTAAAGGCTATCCTTTATTTTGAAGACTAAACTCTTAATAAAAGACTACAGAACTTTTATTTCCATTCATTTCAGTAGTTCAAGTACATCTGAATGCCATGAAACAAGTTGTGAAGGACTCAAAGACAAATACTGTCAAACTACATAGGCCACCATCAAACTTATCTATATATGATCATTTGCTGCATTATTATTACTAGGACAAATTATTGCTGTATTTTAGCATATGCAATGTGGCATCTCTAAGTTCCTAACAGTTCTGGAATATATTATGAATAAAATGCTGAGACAAACATGCTTAGGTTAGATGCCACATTTTTATTTCTTCTACCAATCTCCTACACAAATCAAGCGAATTGGTCTGTATAAACCTTTCATACGTTCATTTGGGCAGACTCTTCTTATAAGACACTACATTCTAATTCCATTTCAGAATCATTTTCCCAATATTAATTATTCTTTACATAAAATCTAGAAAACGTGTTTAGTGTACCAAAAGTTCTACACAACTGGTATCTAGGCATTTAAGTTCTAAAACTTTCAATAGGATAATTATTAATGAAATCTTTTTTTTTTTTCCTTTTTGTCTTTTTTACTGACTGGTAACGGGATCGCAACCCTTGGTGTCACGCCTGTACCGGGGACCGGCAACGGGATCGCAACCCTCGGTGTTGCGCACGCACCGTGCTCAGCCAGTGAGCAGGAACTGGTCTCCACATGGGATCCGAACCCTCGGCGGGAGCGCCGCCACGCTCCCAAGCGGCGCACTCTCCAGTGCGCCACCAGGCCGGCCCTTTTAATGAGATCTTTTTAAAAGTAGTATATCTTGGTGACTTCTTAGAAAATTATACTGAATATAAATTAAACTTGTCCTGATTATTACGAATATCAGTTGACATTGTATGTAATAGTCTCTGCATGTTCTATGTTGTCAGTTGTCATTTCTGTTGGCATTGTGCTTGTTTGAAAGCTCCCCCTTGCTTTTTTAAAACTTTATACACTTATTTATTTTATTGAGGTGTACTTTACATACAGTAACATGCACCAATTTTAAATATATAGAATTCAACAAATTCTGACAAGTGTATACACCTGTTTCTATGGTAAATGTTTGTGTGCCCCCAAAATTAATATGTTGAGATCCTAACCCTCAAAGTGATGGTATTAGGAGGTGCGGTCTTTGGGAAATGATTAGGTCATAAGGGCAAAACCTTCATGATTGCACCCTTACAAAAGAGATCCCAGAAAGCTAGCTCATCCTTTCCACCATATAAAAAACACAGTAAGAAGGGGCCATCTACGAACTGGAAAGCAGGCCCTCACCAGACAACAAATCTGCTGGCATCTTGATCTTGGACTTCCCAGCCTCCAGAACTTTGAGAAATAAATTCCTATTGTTTATAAGCTATCCAGTTTATGGTATTTTGTTATAGCAGCCCAAACGACTAAGATACATATATAACCAACATGATAATCAAGTTACAGAACATTTTCATCACTCCAAAAATTCCCTTATCTCCTTCCTATCAAATAAGTAACCACTGTTCTGATTTCTAACATAGACATTAGTTTTGCCTGTTTTGGGCCTTCGTATAAATGGAATCAAACAGAACTACCACTTATACCATTTTTTTCTGACTTCTTTTACTACATTGTTTTGTGTATCAGTTAGTAATCCTCTAATTGAACAAATATATCCCAATTTATTATTTCTTATGTTGACAGCATTTGTATTGTCCTTAGTTGTTGGCTACAAATAAAACCATTATAAACATTCTTGTACAAGTCTTTTTGTAGACATGTTTTCATTTTTCTTAGGCAACTACCTAGAAGTGAAATTAATGAGCCACAGGATAGGTGCATGTTTAACTTTGTAAGAAACTAACAAACTGTTTTCCAAAGTTGTGCCATTATACATTCCTATCAATAATGTATGATAATTTCAGATGCTCCATATCCCTGCCAATATTTGGTGTTTTCAGTATTTTTAATTTTACTCTTCTTAATGAGCATATTAGTGGTATACATGGTGGTTTTAATTTCCATTTCCCTGATTACTCATGACGTTGAGCATCTTTTCATGTGCTTACTGGTCAACTGCTTATCTTCTTTTTAAGGTTTTGGGTCATTTTTTATTATGTTGTCTTTTTATTATTGATTTTTAGAAGTTATTTATAAATTCTAGACACAAGTCTTTTGTCAGAGAACAGTATGCTGTTAAATCTGCATTGTGTTGTGGTTATGAGTGAGGATTCTAGAGTCAAACTTCCATAAGCTAGATCTCGGCTCAGCAACTTATTAGCTGTGTGACCTTGGGAAAGTTACTAAACCTCTGTGCCTCATCTCATCTGTAAACCTCAGTCTCTTCTGTAAAATAACAGCACCCACCCTAAATAAATGTAAATAGTGACTGACACATAATAAACACTATATAATATATAATAAATATAAAATATGTAATAATAATTATGAATACAAAGCATTTTAATTTGAATGAGTTGCCATCCTGGTAATTAAAGCCAGGCACGACTGGGGAAATAATAAAATTTACATGGGTAACCATAATTTTCTATTACTGGGGTAAAAATAATTCTTTATATAGAAGCTCTGAAAGGTTTCAGCTTTACAGGTGACTATTCTGTCTGAGCTTTTTATTATACAGTTATTCGGAGGCTCTAATTCTTATCTAGGCCCAATTCTTGCCAATCTTCAATGCAGAGAACTGGTCAGAGGAGGTATGGGTGCATAAAGGCTGGTTGGTGTAGATATCAAATTGGAATCCTCCCTTCTGGGATAGGCCAGAGCACAAATACCCCTGCTATAAATAAAGATGGCATGCATCTTAAGAAGCTCTGAGAGAATACAACATAATAACCACTTTCTCAGGCTAGCTTCCATTTTAAGGCAAATGAAGAAGCTCTTACAAGATGCTGCTTTTTTGTTGTTTTTTTAATTCATAATCTAAATTGTACCACAATTTCTAATCTTTGATCTTATTTATTTAAACAGTTATTTCCAATATATCCTTTCATAGACAATAGGGGGATTAAATTACTGTCATAGTCCGTTTTGTGATGCAATAACACAATAACAGAGTGGGTAATTTATGAAGAACAGAAACTCAACTCTCACAGTTCTGGAGGCTGGGAAATCCAAAACCAAGGTTCAGGTAGGTTTACTGTCTGGTGAGGGTCTAGTCTCTGCTTACAAGATGGCACCTTGAAAGCTGTGACCTCCAGAGGAGCAGAATGCTGTCCTCACATGATAGAAATCAGAAAGGCAAAAAAGGGATAAACTCCCTCCACCAAGCCCTTTGATAAGGGCCTTAATCCATACATGAGGACAAAGCTCTCATGACCTAAACGTCTCACAAAAGGTCACAGCTCCCAATACTGCTGCACTGGGGATTAAGTTTCAACATGAATCTGAAAGGACAAAAACGCTGAAGCCATTAGCAACTACTAATGTAGAAGTCCAGGTGGATTGGACTAGGTTGATAATGAACACAAAGAGGAATGAACTGATTCGGGTAGCTGGGGAGGTACAGACAAGAGGACTTGCTGGAGAGATTACAGTGAAAAAGCAAGTGTTCCAAATTATCTAAATTTCTTAATAGTAACCATCAGCTGCATTTTAAATTTAACTGTATTTCAATAAAGTTAGAGGCAAAAGAAGATGACCAAACACAAAGATAAATTAAAATTCTATCTATCCCCTATCCTCCTTACTGCTATCAGATCTGTTAAGCATAATATCTATTCTATTCAACTAAATAAATGGAAAAAAAAAGTTACTAAGCACTGTGGCAATATCAGCTCCTATGGAATTCTAACTGATCTTATATCGGTTTCATTTTCATTTTCTCAAGATTACGTAACATATTTTTGTCCCCTTGGAAGTGTAATAATTGTACGGTTTACTTGAGTGAGGATGTTTTAACTCCATTTAATTAGCACTCAAGTAACTAATTTGCAAGGAAATGTTATCTTGGTGAATCTACAAATCATAGGACCTAAAAACTGCAAAGCAACTTCACCCTTCAGACCAAAACTTTGTAATCTCAGCTTTCTGAACCTCTTGGAAGGGATCTGTAAATCACAAAAACTGTATTCAAATGTGAGTTTTTTGCCATACATGTATTTTCTTCAGGGGAGGTACTACATAGCTTTAATAACAATGTCAATAGCATCAAATCTGTCCTGCCAACTTAAGAACCAAACAAAACAAACAAAATGACCTGTACAGTTCTGGCTGTTGCTCAGATCCATTTCCTAAATTTGGATACATTTGTAATTGCGTGATGGTCGTTTATAACATTTTGGCTGACTGTTCTTAGGCTTAACAGTTCCGAAATAAATTCCTTCCTTTGTCTTTCTCTCCTCACTATACCTCTCTTCTTTCTATTATTATATCCAACTAACACCTCTATTTTAGCCCAGTGAAACCCATTTGAATTTCTGACCTCCACACTACAATATAAAAAGTTTCTACTGTTTTAAGCCATTAAGTTTGTGGTCAGCAGCAAGAAGCAACTAATACAAATAATGAGGGAAAACCTTCCTGAGGTTTGAAAGCAATCTACACATAGGAAACAAAGATAACCATTTTCCATTTCTAAGTACAATAGTACCAAAACAAAATGCCACCCCACACCCCCCACCGAATTGAGAAGATTCTTAGAATCTCAAGATTTGTTCAGTATAACATGAATTTATGTTATTTTTTTCCATTGAGGAATGTTTACAGTGACAAAATATCCTTTGCCCTATACAAAATATTTTAAGTAAACATTTACTATCCAAATATTAAACATTATTATAGAGACCAGGTATAGGAAAAAAGGGAAGCATTGAATAGTAGTAGTTTAGGATGATACGGCCCTTCACAATGTAAGTACTTGCCTTCTAAACTATGTAGAACACATACGTTCAGAACATAACCACATTGCTACTCATACATCTACTCACTTAACCAGTGAGCATTTATTTATACGCCACATGCATTAAAAAAAATGAAAAGTTATGGTCCCTTCCCTGTAAAAGCTCCTAATCTAGGTTCAGAACATAACCACATTGCTACTCATACATCTACTCACTTAACCAGTGAGCATTTATTTATATGCCACATGCATTAAAAAAAATGAAAAGTTATGGTCCCTTCCCTGTAAAAGCTCCTAATCTAGTGGGCAAAGGTTTAGTAATCTACTATATTCCCATTATGTGTTAATATACCTTTAATATTATATTTGATGTGAGTTTTGAATCAGAAAAAAACTAAGGACACTTCACGGAGGGAGCATAACACAAGTATGTCATAGTTAAGGACCAATACTAAGTTCAAAAAGTGATGGTAGGCATGAGCAGAGCAGGAAAAAAAATAAAATACTAGTTGTCTTACTGTATCAGCCCTTGCATACTCTGTTCAAACTTACTAGTACTCTATTTTATATCACAATAAAGAGACCACAGCATGACAATAAGCAAGATATTTGTGTTTTAAAAGATCACTCTAGGGCCGGCCCAGTGGCGCACTGGAGAGTGTGCCGCTTGGGAGCGCGGCGGCACTCCCGCCAAGGGTTCGGGTCCCATGTGGAGACCAGTCCCCGCTCACTGGCTGAGTGTGGTGCGGGCGCAACACCAAGGGTTGCGATCCCGTTGCCGGTCGCGGTACGGGGCGCGACCGAGGGTTGCAATCCCCTTACCGGTCAGGAAAAAAAAAAAAAAAACAAAAAAAAAAAAAAAAAAAAGATCACTCTAAGAGCAAGAGCATTAAGAGAACTTTACTGCATCAACCCTACTGAAATAGGTATTGCCCCATCTACCGAGAAGGAAATTAAGGACTGAGTTTGATTAGAAAGATGAAGGTCTGAATTACTTTAGCACTGACAACTTTAGAAAATGGAGCAAATATTATTTTCCATATAGTAATCATAAATCCAAAGCATCACATGACATTCTGTTTAATAAGTCATACTTCCTAAGTTCCAAAGGCAGTACCATCACTTATAAAAGCTATAATCTTGAGCAAATTACTTAACCTCTCTATACCCCATTTTCCTATCTGTAAAATGGAGATAATAACTGAATCCATCACAGTGTTTATGAGAAGTAAATAAGGAAATGCATGTAAAGTGCTTAGCATTGTGCCTGGCTCATAGTTAGGTGCTCAATGAATGTTATAATGACTTGATACATTAAATCAGCTTTATGATGTTATACTATCTGTACATGAAATTGTCTAAATTTGCCTCATTCTATATTTATGATGGTTTTGTATAACAAACCCAGGAGACAGCCCCCCTTTCAGAATCTTTTAATTTAAGTAAGAATTATTAAGCACAGCTAAGTATCAAGTATCAGTTATCTAAGTCTCTCACAAACTGCCTACATGATGGAAGCACTTACCTCTAACCAAGTCATTGGCATCTGGGAAGACTTCTACCAAAAGGAGAAATAAAACTAAAATTTGATGGATGAACCAGAGGTATTCACAAAACTACCCCTGTAGAATCAACCATTCTAGGTTCTGCTAGAAAGTATCATCAACCTGCCAAAGTAGTTCATGTCCTTGGCCTTCTGACACCACTACTGTCCATTCCCCATGACTCCTTAATTACCAACACTGATAGTACTTAAATATCATCTTTAAGTTCCCTAAATGTATGTCAGAAGAACTGAACTATAAAATAGTATTCATTGTCAAGAGACCAGAACACAGAAGAGAGGATGTCAACATTAATACTAGAGTTCGTGATGAGATAAAAGCATTACAATAAAATATGGAAAACCTAAAAATAATCTTATAGTAAGAAAGGCCTAAGATCCAGAGACCATTAAAATATGAAAGCGTAAATTCAACACAGTAAACATATGCAAAACCACCATAAACAATAAAAACAAAGATGAGTAACAAATCGAGAAAAATAAATGTACATAACACATGTTTTTGTTTTCCATTGCTGCCATAAATAAATTACCCCAAACTTAGTAGCTTAAAACAACACAAATTTATATGGTTCTATGAGCTGGAAGTCCAAAGAGTTTCACTGGGCTAAAGGTTGTTGCTTGTCAGCACTGCATTCTTTTTAAGACACTCTGGAAGAGAAACCATTTTCTGCCTTTTCCAGCTCCTCTCCTAGAAACCATCAACATGCTTTGGCTCACTGTCTCCCCCTTTTCTACCTTCAAAGCTAGAAACATTGCTTCTCTCTGAGAGAACTTCTGTAGTCATCTCTCTCTCTGACTATGGTCTCACATTTAGGAAAGGTTCTCCTCTTTTAAGAACTCACGAGATTAGATTGGGCCCATCCAAATTATCCAGGATAATACCCTCATATCAAAGCTCATAACTTTAATCACAGTTGCAAAGTTCTACCATATTCACAGGTTCTGGGAATTAAGGCAAGGATATCTTTGGGGAGGGGGAAAAAGAGGACGGCACATTATTCTATCTAGCACAAACAACATACTGTGTAACAGTAAAAATGATTTTTCATATAAAATAACTTCATAACTCAGTAAGAAAAGACAAACAACCAGAGAAAAATAGGCAAAGTTCATGAATAAAATCCAAAGAAGAATATAAATGCCATGAAATATAAATAAGAAATTTAACTTTATTTACAGTAAGAACGCAAAGTAAAGAGTTAACCAAATACCAACACATTTGTTAACACAAGAGTCAGTAAGGCCATGGAAGTATAAATTAGTACAACAGGTTTAAAAGGTCGTTTAGAAATATCTATCAAAATTTAAGATGCCTATATTCTGACTCAGTAAATTCTACTTCTACTCATTTTCTCTAGATAATAGCCAAAGGTTTACAGTGTGGAAGCATATGCTGAATCAAGAAAAATGGATTACCCCTTGGCCTAACTACCCCCATCCCTCCTTGGCATTGGCCTTAAAGATGGCAGACCACGTTCCCAGTGTGGGATCCTGGTGCCTGGTTCTAAAGGAGGGACCTATGTTTCAAAGAATCATGTCTTGTCCTAATTTGTCTGTGAAGAACTTTAAAGACTGACACAAGATACTTGCATTCCTCAAACACACTGTAAAGCAGATGAACAATGAGGGAGGGCAGCAAGCCACAGGGGCAGTGCAAAATAGTACAGTACAGGCCAACCACATATGCACAAAAAGCCTAGGAGGAGAAGCTGGGGAGAAAGTTTCTTTAAGGAGATACGGCAATCCAAATTGACTTGACATACTAGGGAATTCAGAAAGCCACATGCATACTCAGAACAGAATACATGTTCAGAAAAGACATAAGTTTTCATCTCTGGCTGATCTCTAGGCTCAGCATAAGCAGGAAGTAAAGGGTAAGGCAGAATTGTAAATGCCCTTGCTAAGCACTGAAAGAGTGCCACCAGGATGGGATTATTAAAAAAGCAGAGTAACAAATGTTGACGAAGATGTGGAGAAATTGGAACCCTCCTACTTTGCTGGGGAATTTAAAACAGTGCAGACAGTGTGAAAACAGAATAGCTTTCCTCAAAAAGTGAAACATAGAATTACCATATGTGACCCAGAAATTCCATCCTTATGTATATACTCAAAAGAATTGAAAATAGGTACTCAGACAAATACTCATACACAAATGTTCATTGCAGCACTATTTGTAATAAACAGCCAAAAGGTACAAACACCCCAAGTCCCCATCAACTGAATATTAATCAGCTATAAAAAGGAATGAAGTACTGATAGGCTACAATGATGAGAATAAATCTTGCAAATACTATGCTAAATGAAAGAAGCCATATACAAAAGGTCACGTACTGTATTATTCCATTTATACAAAATATCCAGAACAGATAATTGCATAGACAGAAAGACTGGTGGTTGCCTGGGGATAGGGGAGAGGTTATGGGGAATGATTGCTTAATGGTTATGACATTTTCTTTTAGGGAGATGAAAAAATTTTGAAACTACATAGAGGTGACAGTTGCATAACATTGTGAATGTACTAAATGCCACTAAACTATACTTTAAAATGGTTAAATTCATGTTATGTGAATTTCACCTCAATTTTTTAGAAAGGTTAAAAAACAGGTGAAATTAATATTAATAGTATATATTAATTAATCCAATATAATATCATTAATAGGTAATCAATAAAAAATGAGATATTTTACATTTTTTGTACTAAATCTTTGAAATTTTGTGTGCATTTCACACATGTAGCATGTCAATTCTGACTAGTGCTTGACAGTCACGTGTAGCTAACAGCTATCATATTGGACAGGGAACCTTATGGAAAGATTATAAAAATAAATTGCCGAGTGACCATATATTAAAAGAAGACAGTCTTAAAATCTATAATGCTCATTCTTCTAACATGCAATACTTGTAGATAACCTCCAATGCCTTCTCTTTTTTAGAAATTGTAATCAACAAAGAAATAAATATATGCATATTCTTACCTTTGACTGTATTTTCTCCTGTGAAATGCTCTTTACACCTGTATAACAGACCTACATTTCATTCCTGTCTTGGCTTCCAGAGGCTATAAGGGCTTCCCCTTCCTGTGAATTCAATATATTTATCATCTATATCTTTCATTAGGTAGTTACTATCCTTGTGATTCTTCTTATCTATTATTTAACTTTGCAAACTTCTCCCATTTACCAAATCTTAAACTGCCCTGTACCACCCACAGTGCCTCATACAGCAAGGACTAAATTTGACATTCAACATTTTCCTGTTCCATCACTACTATCTCTCTACAACTAAACAACTAAACAGTATTTCACATGTAGGTAATGATAATATGAAGAGGACATCTGCAACATCCATTCTCGGGCTGTTTTCAGCTGAACTAACTACTCAAAGTCCATCAACCTGGATAGGCCACATTTAGCATCCTTAACTCAAAAGAATACAGAAGAGGCAACACAGCAGGGCAGCTTCAAAATTTCTCTTCAGCAGGAGTCCTCACAATAATTGAGGTGGCTATTCTTTCGCTCCTTAAGTGACAGTTTGGTTTTGAAAAAATGAGTCCCCATCGGTGGATGCATGAATTAACCTTGGCTTAGAAACCCCAAGCTCCAAACATAAACCAAAAGTCCCAGGAACATTCAAAGACTTTGCCTTGAAGTCCTGGCAAAAGACCAAAACTCTGCCTTTCCACCAGGTACACAGTTTATTCACAATCCTCCCAGTTCAGATGTTATTTATCAGTCAGCAATGTCGTCTAATAACACAGCTGACATTCCATCTTCATCAGGATTTCAGACAACCAGAATTAAAAAGTTAACACAAAGCCATTTTTCCATCAAGAAGGAAAACAGATTTGGTTAACCTTTACTGCTATCTGAAACTGAATAACTGCTACATAGATGGGGATATGCTTATGTGCATACCTTATTTATAAAGAGGTGCTTGCTCATCGTTAATTCACTGTATTAATACTGCTATCAGAATATGAATATTGCCTCATTATATGTAACATTAATTATAACAATATCCTACCTGCATATAAATGAAAACCAGTAAGAAATAACTTTAGTAACTTCTTATACATAGTTTTTAAAATAATCTGAGTTATAAATCTGAAAAGCATTGCTGCTTTTAACAAATAAGATATTCTCCAACAACATATCATCAAAAATGTCACTGACAGAGGCAGAAAAAAATTCTATTCGCACATTATAAAAAAAAGAAGACTGTGGTAGAATATTTTGAAATAACCAAATATAAATTTGGGGTTGTAAGGAGAACAGGTTAGGGAGTTTACAAGATCTGCCAGCCAATTAGTGCTGGCAGAGAGTAGGTTTTAAGAGTGGAAAGTCAGGACATATGCTCTTCTGAATCAAGCCTTCTGAGGAAAAGGTCTGGAAGCTGATAATTAACCAAAAGAACAAGGATCACTTTGGGGAATCAAATCAAAGACACTCCCTCCTGATAGCATTTCTCCAGTTATACTAAAATAACCAAGTAAGATTTAGTTTCAGTTTTTCTTACAGTGAGATTTCCTTAACCCCTCAATTTTTCCAGACCCAATGATATATATAGTAAGTCATAGAGCGGGGATTCAAACAAAGGTCTGAGTAGAAAGCCTATGTGCTCTGTGCCCTTTATCCCTGCTACAAACAAGCAAACACATAGTTAATACAACTCAATGATTTTATAAAAAAAAAGGATTCACACCATTCAGCTAATCAAAGAATGTTGAATTCCTGTAGGATAAATTAAAAAGAAACCTTTCTTGCACTCACTTATGCACACACATGCACACATACACACGAGCTTCCATATGGACACAGCATACAACTGTCAGTATGGGAAATTTAGCAGGATCCCAGCTACTATGAGGGTACTTGAAAAAATTCGTAGAAAGATTCACATTATCTTTCAATTCTACTTTTCCACTAACTTTTTGAAGTACCTTTGTGAGTTGTCTGAAGCATACATACAAGGCTTCAAACCAAAAAAGTTTTATTATAAAAATAAAACCAACTTCCCTTTGAAGTTGACTCTAATTAAGGGTTCCTCACTGATCTTTTTCCTTTAGCTCTAGGTTCATAAAATCTTTACAGTCCCAGCAGAGAGTGTCTCTGCTAAGAGTCCCAAAGTCCTGGAATTCAGTCTCATTGTCTCATTTGCCTGGCTTGGGCTATTTGCTAATCCCTAATCCAATCACACACCTGGAGGGTTAACTCACTTAATGAAAAGGCCTGAAAGAAGAGATGATTCCCCAAAGAAAAGGAGGGCGTTCTTAATGGAAGAGTCAAGGTATGCTTGACAGACTAAAACAATAGATGGCCATTACCATATTGAAGGAGGCAACATGGATGTGGATTTAAGAAAAGGTAAAAAATATATATATATCATTTAAAGTGTGTGGCACATCATGAAAGAGATGCAAGAGTATGCAATATATATATATATATATGTATCCTTGCTTGAGAAGGAAAGATCATTGATAACAAAAATGAAATTTAAAGTGTGTGGCACATCATGAAAGAGATGCAAGAGTATGCAATATATATATATATATATATATATATATATATATATGTATCCTTGCTTGAGAAGGAAAGATCATTGATAACAAAAATGAATTAGACTAAACAGAAATCCTTCTGGTGGAAGGCCTTGCATATTAAAAAGGGAACTAACTATTCTAGGATTCTGTGCAGGGGGAATATGATTAAATTAGTGTCTAAGAATAATTATACTGAAAAACAGTATCAAGAAAGCTTGGAATAGCCAGGAAGCAGAGAGAGAAAGGCAGCTAGAAAGATGCTATCTGAATCCAGATGCTATTTCAATAATAAAACCTGGGAATACAGCAGTTGTCTTTACAGACAGCTAGAAGGTGGAGACCTAGATCTATTCTTTTGGGCAAAACTCACAGAACAAATACTATAAGAATAAGGAAAAGGGTACAAAAATACAGTAGTCAAAGACAATCTTCAACACCTGTAAAGATTTCAAGACTTGTAAAGCTTCATTCAGTGGTACTGCATATAGGGTAAAAGATGTAAAAAAGAAGTCAACCAAGAAGGGAGTTTAGTTTAAGTACGGTAAGAACATTCAAAGGAAATAACTAAAAAACCACAGAGAGTCTATGGTACTGCATATAGTGTAAAAGATGTAAAAAAGAAGTTGTCAATCTAGAATGGGAGTTTAGTTTAGTACGGTAAGAACATTCAAAGGAAATAACTAAAAAACCACAGAGAGTCTAAATAATTCAACAGTACCTAGCACATAACAGGTGTTTAATGAAAAATCACATGGAAGGATAAATTTATTCAATGTCTTTTATAAGCCAAAAAATACATTAAACAGAAAGTATTCGAAGATGAATAAGACACAGCTCCTCTTCTCAAAGTACTCAAAATACAACCAATTTGAATAAATATTACAGTAAGGGCAGTAATTTTTATAAAGTGGCATCGGAGTTCAGAGGAACAAGTGATTAATTCTGGTAACTGAAGCTTTGAAAGTAAAACAGAAGCCTATGTGAAAGAAAGTAAAATAGAAGACTGAAACTGCACTTTGGGAGAAATAATATGACTTCTCTTCAGGAAGAGAGGAGTCAGTCAGTGATCGAAGTCAATATTTAAGAGAGGTGGGAAAATTTGTTAAATGTAATGAAAACCAAGACAATAGTTTTGTCTTAAAATGCAAATGAAAGTCCTAGTTTATCTGTATTATTTGAATGCAAAAATACCAATGGATTGGTACAATAAATGTAGAACACTGATTTTTCCAGTAATGGAGAGTAAAGGTATAAATTCAGATTTTGTTAGTATCTTTTTGTTAAGCCAAATTATTTTAAGTAAGACAGTCTGCCTTTTAGAAGGAAATTAATAGCTATAAATAAATGTTTGAATTTTCTAACTCTTCTCATTTCAAAGAAGACTAACTGGCCTATACTGACACCTGTTATAGTATCATAGGTCTTAAAGTAGAGGTTAAAAACAAACATAAATAAGCAAAAGCTACTTTAAGTGCATGTAATACTTGTGGTGGTGGTGGTGCGAGGGGCAAAAGCCAAATAAAAGGAACACTTTAATACTCCACTCCAGCAGCTGCCTTGCTGGGAAGGAACGCAGGCTCAGTATTGAGAACGTTTTGATCTTTTTAGAGAAGCTGGAAATCCTGCCTAGGTGAAATCAGACTGATTTCTCAAATTCTGGCTCATTTAAACATGGACTGGTTTCATCTTCAGTTTTCATCTTCTACCTTAAATCAACAAATAATGACTCTTTAATCCAACAGAAATAAATTGTTTTTATCCATTTTTACCAATGCATTTATCTTATTTTTCCCTTAAAACTAGGAAACTATACAAATAACATAGCATGCTTGGGGATCTACCACACAATGCAAGCAGTGAGAAACCAATTATCACTCTCCCCTAATTACTTAAACTAAATGTCACTTGAATGCATTTTTTTCATTTCTAAGTGTTGAATTCACTTTGCTCTTAAACATGAAATACAAAACTTGTAAAACCCCAACAAATTCATTTAGTAATGACCACACTAATGACCAGGAATCATGGCAAAACTTGTTCTAGTGGAAAATTCCACTAGATTATTAGTATATTAATTTCTTTCTAACAAGAATAGCATTTTTTCTACTCCTTAAATAGTTCTAATGCAGGGCCTCTACACCCTATTCCATTACACTCTATTTCTTTTCCTGGTTTTATTTACTTCATAATGCTTATGACTACCTGAAATTATTTTATTTACTTATTTCTTTAAGTATTTATTGTCTGTCTCCTATTAACAGGATTTATGTTCCATATGAGCAAGGTCCTTGGCTTCCTTGAAGGAAGTAAATGGGAAAGCATATAAATTCCAACCTTCCTCTTAATTTATTAACATGCCATATCCATGAGACTCTATGAAGACAATAAAATATTTTATGAAATTTTAGTCCTAAATAAGACTGAAGTAGGAAAATTTCAGTATCCCAGTCTTCTCTACCTTCCTCCTCTGAGCTCCCTTCCTGCCAAAGCAGTCATTCACCTTGTGCTTTTGTAGTCAGGGAATTTTGACTTAGGGAACATAAACATAAGTGACTCGAGAAGCAACTCTAATGACACAGAGAGAGGTGCAAGCAGGTACGTTCTTAAAAATCCAAGCACAAACCGTAAGATTTTCTCAATTACATGTCACTCAGAAAAGAATATCTCAGATCTCAGAGTGATTCAAGTCTTTCCAGGAACCAGGTACACTCTGGATCCTAAAAGAGCTGAAGGATCAGTAGAGGTAAATTAGAAAAAAAGGAGAAAAGTAAAGGAAGGGGAAGAAGGGTCTTCCTGATGGAAGATTATTTTATGCAAAGGCCATGAGGCAAGAAAGAGCATCAGAAAAATGATATGCTGTAAGATTCAGACAGACGTTTTACTGTGGAGGGGGAAGAAAGCAGTAATGAGATACATGGACCAGTTCATACAAGACCATATTAAGGGTTCTGTTCTTTATCTTAAGAAAAAAACAGATTTTGAGCAGGGAAATATATAAGATCTGCATTAAAAAAAAATAAATAAATAACACTGCTTTGCAGATTGAAGGAAAAAACAATAGCGGGAGAGGAGGGAGTCAATAGTGAATGCAGAAGGTATTTTAGTAATCCAGCTGAGAAATACAGAATGATGAGACAATTGGACAAATAAATGAGAATACTGAATGGACTAAAGACAAACTGTGCTGTCCAGTGTACTTCTAAAAGTCTAGCCACATTTTTTGTCCCTTTTCAATTGTTCCCAACCTCTAGAATAAAGGTCTTCTTACATATTTTTTTAAACAAAGAATTAATAGGATAATGCAATGCAACTTAATATTTATGGCAACTGCATATATGTGGTAGGACACAAGTACAAAAAAGATCACATCCCTTCCCTCAAGGAGTTAACCACCTAAACAGAATCACAAAGTTCTGGTCAAGATGGTGGAATAGACAGTCCCCAGCGTCACTCTCCCCAAAATTAACCAATTTAGAACTATAAAATGTAACAACAGCCACGCTGGGGCCACTGGAGCTGAGAGGAAGAAGAGGAGAGACCTACGGAGTTCATGAAGGTAGGAGAAACCACAATGAGAGAAAGAAAAAACTGCTCAGAGCATTTCGGGCCATGGCCGCTTTAAGGCTAGAGCTGCTGAGCACATGGAGCAGGAGCCGGCAGACGCTGCAGCTATGTCCTTCGGGTGAGCTTGCGTGGAGGTGACAGGAGAGAAAAGGGCCTTAGTGGCCCCCAGGCCAGCAAGACCACTAATAGGGTTCCTGTAGACCCACACAGGAGGAGCCAGAACAGCTGAAAATGGGGAACCATTCAGAAGCCAGTGAGTCATCGCAAGGGACTGGTGCAGGGCTTGTCCCATGGGAAGTGTTTGGAGCACAGGCAGTGGGGGAGATGGGCCCACCAGGAGAACACTGGGACACAGCAAGGACAGCCAATCTGCCTCCCAATCAGCACAGGACCACTCAGAGGAGACTGGTTGGGAAGGCAGAATTGCACGGGGTGCAGTTTGACGACAAAACAGACCCAGATCAGAATTTCTACACAACCCAGGTGTAGGGTCTCTGGAGAGCCGGAAGTACCTATAAGGTCAACCATTAAATCCTGAACTGCACAAAAAGCCTTCCCTAGGGAAACAGCAGCAAAGCAGCAATTTAGCTCAACCACACAACTCAAGTACTGGTTCCCACAGGAAGTCCCCCCATTTTAGAAGTAAGCAAAGGACAAAAATTTAGTTCTGGCCCAGGCACACCACCAGAGCCTCAGGGCTGCCAGGGGACCTAGGCATGGAGCTAGGGACCAGACTCCCTTCCCACAACCACACACATTGTCAGTGCCTCAGGGCCAGGGAATCTGAGGATTAGAGTGGAGGACGCCCCCCCCCACACAACCAGGCACACCGCCAGCACCAAGAAGCACACCAAAAACATCACATCCATGTGGGTGGCCCACCACAGCCACCACAGTAACCACAGCTGCTGCAAAAGTGGCTAGACATAACAACCACTATGCAGATGGTCCACCAGCCAGTGGAGTGCATTGACACAAGGAGAGTCACCAGCAGAGACCAAAGAAAAGAAGAGGATGTCTCTTTCTACAAAGCCCATTCCAGAGTGACAGAAGAAGCATCTGCTCTGTGATACTATTGGGGGACCTGAACATACCTCTCAGCATTGGACAGATCATCGAGGTAACAAATCAACAGAGTAAACATTACTCTTTCAGAGGGAGAGAAGAAATCTAGGGTTATCAGTGGTGGGAGAGGGGGGAGGGGGATTGGGAGAGATTGGAAAAGGGGCATAAAGAATAAGTACAATTTGTAACAATATACATACTAGAAATATTGATTTGATCAACATAGGTCAACAGTGAATCCCAAAAATATGTATAATCAATTATGAATCAATAAAACCTAAAAGTGAAATACTTGAAGTATTTCTATTAAAATCAGAAATAAGGGCCCGGTGGCACACTGGTACAGTGCGCCGCTTGGGAGTGCGGCGGCGCTCCAGCCGAGGGTTCGGATCCCACATACAGACTGGTTCCCGCTCATTGGCTGAGCGAGGTGCGGGCGCAGCACCGAGGGTTGCGATCCCGTTGCCGGTCCCGGTCAGGTACGGGTGCAACACTGAGGGTTGCGATCCATTGCCAGAAACGAAAAAAGACAAAAAGGAAAAAAAAAAAAAAAGAAATAAGATAGCATTACTGACGAGGATAAAAGAAAAGGTATAAGTACTATGATTAAAGAGGATGAGGAAGGAGGGTAAGAGAAATGAAATATAATGATTTTAAAAATTATCCTTATTTGCAGATTACATCATTGCTTACCTAGCAAATTATTACTATTGGACTGGCTATTATCAAAACGACAGAGAATAACAAATGCTGGAGAGGTTGAAGAGAAAGAGGAACACCCTATAGTCCTGTTGGTAGGACTGTAAATTGGTGCAGCCATTATGGAAAACAGTATGGAGGTTCCCCAAACAACTACAAATAGAACTGCCATACAACACAGCAATCCCTCTGCTGGGTATATACCTAAAGGAATGGAAATCTCCATGTCAAAGGGATACATGTACTCCGATATTCTATTTACAATAGCCTAGAGTTGGAACTAATCTCAATGTCCATCAAGGGATGACTGGATAAGAAAAATGTGGTATATCGAAACAATGGAATACTACTCTGCCATAAAGAAAGAATGAAATTCTGCCATTCACAGCAACATGGATGAACTTAGAGAAAATTGTTTTAAGTGAAATAAGCCAAGCACAGAAAGAGAAATACTGCATGTCCTCACTCATAAATGGGAGCTAAAAAAAAAAAAATAAATTTTTTAAAAGAGAGAAAGATGCAACAATCACAATAATACACTGAATTTTCAAAAGGAGAGAAGAGAACTTACCAGAGGTGGGAAATGGGAAGGAGGAAGGGTTAGGGAGGAATTGGTAAAGGGCCATGAAAAATGATTACATTGTATAATGCTGAATATACTATTATCCTGATTTGAGCATCACATATTGCACACAGGTATTGTTATTCAAGTCTGTACCCCATGGATATGTACAATCATGTTTCAGTAAAAAAAAAAAATTAAAAAAAAAATAAAACAGAGAGGCCATTGAGGAGGCTGTGGAAGTAGCCAAGAGAACACATGATATCCTAGTATAAGTTAGCAGCAGTGGGAATGGAGAAAACTGTACACCTGTGAGAGGTGATCATTTAAATTACTTCTAGCCATTTCTGCCTCAGGAACTTTTCTATCAAGGTACCACAATGACCAACAGCAAGGAAAAGAAAAGTCTGTCTTAAGGTCTTTTCCTCAAACAAGAAGATAGATCAAATATATATTTTGGTCAACGATGTTAAAACAAGATTCAAATTACAAGGAAAGTGAGGGAGATTAAAACCAACGGTCAGTTCAATGGGAATATGCATAGAGTCTTTCAAACTTTGATATCAATCAAAACAGGAATAAAAACTTACCATTTTTATTAACTATTTAGTTAATATTGAGTAAGTAAAACATAAAAATTTCAAATAGTACCAAAAAGTATAAAATAAAAATTCTCCAACTACCCCAACTCCTGTCCTTTACCTTTCCTTCCTAGAGGCAATTACTACCAATTTCTTCTATCTACTTCTAAAGATATACTTTGAATACTGAATCATGTTAAAGCATATTATCTTGATACTTTATGTACTACTTATAGAAGTGTTGTTATAGATTTGTTGACAAATAATCCAATGACGTATGGTATTCTAGTAACATGAATATATATATATGTGTGTGTGTGTATATATATATGTGTGTATATATATATATATATATATATATTTTTTTTTTTTTTTGTCTTTTTTGTGACCGGTAAGGGAATCGCAACCCTTGGCTTGGTGTCGCCCGCACCGCGCTCAGCCAGTGAGCGCACTGGCCATTCCTATATAGGATCCGAACCCGCAGTGGGAGCGTCGCTGCACTCCCAGCGCCGCACTCTCCCGAGTGTGCCACGTGACCGGCCCTCAATATATTTTTATAATAAAAAAATTTACTATTAGAAAAACAGGAGAGTGAAGGACAGTGGCTGGATAGAAGAACCAAAAAATTAACTGGCTGTCCTCTGTACCAACAAATTAGAAATTGTAATACAAAAAGATCTAATTCACAATAATAAAAGAAATACAAAATTGGTCGGACAATAATGTGTAGGACCAATATGAAGAAATCTTCAAAATTTTAATGAAGGGTATAAAGGACTTGAATGAATGAAAAGAAATCATTTGTTTCCTGGAAGCAAAGCTGAGTATAACAATTCTTTCTAAATTTTCTGTTCATTTATTGGAAATTCAGTTAAAAATATCAATAGCCTTTTTTGGGAAGAAGGTGGTAACTTGAAAAAAAAAAAAAGTCTGAAGTATACTTCGAAGCCAAGAACACTTTAGTGATCTTTGAACATGAGTCAGGTTATGTGACTCATGCTCAAAACCATTCAAAAGCTACATATTTCACTCATAGAAAGAGTCCAAATCCTAAATACCCTGAAAGATTTGGCTCTTATTATCTTTCTTACCTCATCTCCAATGACTTTCCCCCTCACTCACTCTATTCCAGCCATACTGTTCTTTTTCTTCCTCAAATATGCCAAGCATTACTCCCGTTTTAGGGACTTTACCCAGATCATGCTCTCTACTTAAAGCTCTTTCCAGAACCTGTATATTTGATTTCCTCATCTTCCTGTTTTGTTCAAATGTCACCTTCTCAATGAGGTACTCCTGCTGCCACCACTTCTACTCCATTCACCATCCCATGAAGCTTGTGCTACCATACTACTATAGTTTATTTACTATATTTCATTGTTTTCTGTGATTCCTCTCACATTACTCCCTACTTGTAAGCTTAAAGACCTTTGTTTTATTCTCTAAATACATCCTTAAACTAGAAGTGCCTGGCATAGAATAAGCACTGAATAAAGTATCTGTTGAATAAATGAACATTTTAATTTGGGGGTGGGATATGGTTTTCCTAGTAGTTATCAAAGTATATTATAAAGACATAGTATTTGAAAGCAGAAAGAAGGGCCAGGAAGGACAACTGATCTTGTCAGTCAGGCAGTGGGAGGTGCCAAGAACAAAACATTAAGAATATATATAAAAAAGATAAAGTATTTAAAATAGTGGGGTACTAATGAAAAAGAACAAGGTTGCTCGATGTATTTTATAAAACACATGCATAAAAATAATCTAATGTGCTTATTAGAAAGCTGATTGCTACAGCCCACCCAAACTTTTATTTTTTATTTATTTATTTACTTTTCTTTTGTGTCTTGCTTCTTTTACTCAGTATATTATTTTTTCAGATTCGTCAATTTTGTTGTGTGTATCAGAAAGTCATTCTTTGAAGGCCGGGAGCCCATCCTAGCAATGAAAGTGCATTTTCACTCACTGTAGCCAACAGAGCTTGCTCTCAAACTTTACAAGTTTTGCCCATCTGACAGGTGAGCAATATTACCTCAATAATTTTTAATTTGCATTTTTTTCTTGTTATGAGTCAGATTGAAAATCTTTTGTCTGTTAAAGTTCATTTCTATTTCTTTCTCTGCAAATTGCCCATTCCAGGCCATTCTTCTCTAACATTGTTGGTTTTCTTCTGTTTTTAGAAACTCTTTATGTGTTAGGATATCAACATTTATCTGTATAAGTTGCAGACATTTTTCTAGTTTGCTGTCTGTTGTTTTTTTACCTTACTTCAATGTTTTTTCCCATCTAAAATTTTTCTTTTATTTATATTAGATCAAATATCTCAGCCTTCTCTCTTATTGGTTCAGAATTTTTAGTAAGTAAAGTGTTTTTCTATGTAGAGGTGTAAATAAGTTCTCAGCTTTCTTCTCCACCCAGACTTTAAATCATAATTTCTGGAAGAAAGGCCCAAGAATATGCTTTAAAAAAAAAAAATACCAGATGAAGTGAAACTTATGTATAGTAATACAGTTTGAAGTTTGAAAACCATAGGAAAGGAGTCCAGAAAATACCCAAATGCATACAAATGTTTAGTATGTGATAATACTAAGGCACATCAAATCTGTAAAGAACAAAAGGGCTATGCAATGAACAGTGTTAGAGTAAGAGTCTAGTCATCTGAAAAATAAATAAATAAAACAATCTCTACATTTTGCTAAAATTAAAACTATGCAATTGTTAAGAGAAATATTTTTATAATTTGGGGTTAGGCAATATCTTTCTAAACTTGCACTAAAGTTAGAAATTGTAAGAGACTACTATTTCCAACCCCATAAAAATGGAAAATCTCTGTATTGCTAAAAACCCCAGAAACATATTATAAGACAGATGACAAACTAGAGACAAACATGTATTATGCACGGCAAAGATTAGAATTCTAATATAAAATAAAATCTTATAATTTTTAGAAGAATGTAAAAATGAACACAAAAACATGAAAAAGCAATTTATAAAGTAATAAACACAGGTTGTTCAACCTCACTAGTAATCAGTAAAGTGGAAACAGATAACATTTTCACCTACCAAACTGGTAAATACTTAAAAGTCTAATAATAGCCAGTATTGGTACAATAAAGTCTTCTACACTGTTTACGGGAATTGCGACAATGTTTTTGGAGAGCAATTTGTCAAATTTAAAATATGCATGCCTTCAGGCCTGGAAATTTTATATCTGGAAAATTTATTCTAAAGAAACAGAGAGTGCACTTGGGATTGTGTGCACAAACTATATCATAACATTGTTTATTACCGTAACAAAAAGCTAGAAACTGGCCAAGGACACATAATTAAGAGACTAAAGTACATTTTCAGTCATTACGTATTATGATATGATTTTTATAGGCTGTTACAGTAAGCAGAAATAAAAAAGTAGACTTCAAAACAGTACAAAATAGTATGATCTCAGTTTTGGAGAAGTAAAACTATAAAAAAAATTGTATAATATGCCTAAAAAAAAATCTGGAAAAATTTACAATATAATGTCATCATAGTTATCCCTTAGTAGCAGAGAGATTGCAGTTGGCTCTCCATATCCGCAGGTTCCACATCCACAGATTCCACATCCACAGATTCAACCAACTGCAGACCAAGAATATTCAGGAAAAAAAGACAACAACAACAACAACAATAAAAATAATAGCACAACAATAAAAAATAATACAAATTTTAAAATATAACAAGTATTTTATACAACAGTCTTGAGCATCCTCAGATTTTGGTATCTGTGAGGGTCCCAGAACCAATTCCCCTCAGATACTGAAGAATACTGTACCTTTATTTTCCTTTCTCCTAATCTCTCTCTCTCTCTCTCTCACACACACACAACATAATACCACTACTTAAAATGAAAGAAAGCAATCTGAGCTCTAATAACAAACATTTAATAGTAAACGCCTAATCGCAGATATTCACCCAGCTCTTACTATTTGCCTAATCTATTTTGGGTTATTTGGTTAAAGGCATTATCTTTAATTCTGACAATAACCCTGCAAAGGAGTATCATCTCCATATTACATATGAGGGAACTAAAGTTTCAAGAGAGTAAGTGACTTCACAAGACCACGTAATTTGAAAGTAACCAAGCAGGGATTTAAATCCCTGCTGTTCTAGTTTTGCTCTGCAACTTATGTAGCTATAACTAGAGACGAAAAACAGTCCCTCTTTACCCTCAGCTTCATTTATGTAAAAGTAAGAACATATGAGGTAAATATTCTCTATCAATTATATTTTTCATTTTCTAAAATTTCATGTCTAAAATGTAAGCTTATGGAATCTACTGAAAAAACCAGATTCCACAGTCATGCCCATCCCCACCATCACAAAGAAAAAAATCTCAAAATCTGTAATCCTGTTTCACAGAGTAAACATGTCCGCTGTTATGGTTTGAATGTTTGCCCCCTTTGAAGTTCATGGAAGTCTGATCCCCAATGTAGCAGTGCTGAAAGGTGGGGCCACAGGGAGATGACTGGACTGTGAGGGTTAATGGGTAACTGAGTTATAACTGGAAGGGGAGAGGCACTCATGGCTTTATAAGGAGAGGAAGAGTGTTAGCGCTCTCTTGCTCAGTCCTTGTCTCTGAAAAGTCCCCACCAGGAAGAAGTCCTCACCAGATGTCATCCCTTGACCATGAACTTCCCAGCCTACGAAACTGTAAGAAATAAATTCTGTTTCTCTATGAATTACCCAGTTTCAGGTATTCTTTTAAAGCGACACAAAACAGACTAACACATCCACCTTGTCTACGTATCCTTTCACATTATACCCTACATCCCTTTTCATCCCTAAAAATATTCAGAAAGCCAGTACCTTATGGAAATACACAAGAACTTATGAAAAGCTTGTGAGCAATACTGAATTCAAATCAGCATCATGTTCCTCACACAAAGTAGTAGAATAGTAGTTTCAAACAAAGACAGTTTGACAGTGAGGCACTTGCAAACCTACAAACCAGCGTCCAAACATGGAAGAAAAAACAGGCAATGACAAAATAAAAACAGCTATCATCAGACAAATTATAATCTATAAACTTTTCATTTCAAAAGTTATGAGGTAAAGGATTATAGTAAAGATGTAAAGAATACATTTTCCATTGATATTACGAAATAGGCAATAGATTAAGAATTTTCAAGTGTTTTTTTTTTTTTGTCTTTTTGTCTTTTTGTCTTTTTTCCGTGTCCGGCAACGGATCGCAACCCTCAGTGTTGCCCCCGTACCGGACCGGGGACCGGCAACGGGATTGCAACCCTCGGCGCTGCTCCCGCGCCTCGCTCAGCCAGTGAGCGGGAACCGGTCTGTATGTGGGATCCGAACCCTCGGGCGGGAGCGCCCAGACTAACCTGACCCACAATACAGTACTCTTTCTGAAAAGATCCTCTCCGTTTCAGTTTGAAAATAACTATAAGAAGTTCCTAACTTCACAAGACAATTCATTCCATTATCAGACAAATCACATCATTAGGAAGTTCTCTTTTGTATAGAACAAAAATCTACTCCCCACCCCTATAACTTCCACCGAATCTAGTTTTACTCTCAGGGACAAGAGTCTAAAAGTTCACTCATACTATTTTATGAGGTTTTCAATTATCTGGAGACACCTAATATTTTTTCCTGATCAACTCTTCTCCAGGCTCACCCTCAGCAGTTCCTACAACTTGTCCTCATCTAACCTAGTTTCTAATTAGCTCACTATATGGGTAGATTAGGAACATACCACAACGTTTAAATGTGTATTGCAAAAGAATAAATAACTTTTGAGATAGGGATGTTAGGTGATGGGCTAGGCTCACTATCAAAGCAATTTATTGCTTTTCCTTTTGAGGCGTCATCCATTGTACAATTACTGTAACTACTAAATGAAGGTCAATAGAAGTCACAAACTAAGTAGTTCTTTTAGTTGCAAGAGATACTAAATTTGTACTAATTCATTCTAAATCATTTGGTTTTCCAAACGATTGTTTTGAGAGTCTAAAAGTTCACTCATACTATTTTATGAGGTTTTCAATTATCTGGAGACACCTAATATTTTTTCCTGATCAACTCTTCTCCAGGCTCACCCTCAGCAGTTCCTACAACTTGTCCTCATCTAACCTAGTTTCTAATTAGCTCACTATATGGGTAGATTAGGAACATACCACAACGTTTAAATGTGTATTGCAAAAGAATAAATAACTTTTGAGATAGGGATGTTAGGTGATGGGGTAGGCTCACTATCAAAGCGATTTATTGCTTTTCCTTTTGAGGCGCCATCCATTGTACAATTACTGTAACTACTAAATGAAGGTCAATAGAAGTCACAAACTAAGTAGTTCTTTTAGTTGCAAGAGATACTAAATTTGTACTAATTCATTCTAAATCATTTGGTTTTCCAAACGATTGTTTTGATTATAAAAGAAAATGTAGTTTGCTGGTCCACAGTCATTAAATTCATTAGCACACTGCCTAATCAAATGTCCTAAATAGCCCCAATAAAATCATATCATTTTTCATCTCTTATCTTTAGATAAGATAGATTGAATAGGCTAATTATAACCACCCCCATAAAACAATAATGGATTTTTAAAGAAAATCTGGGACAAAGATAATAACAGTAGCTAATTCTGGATGATAAGGATATAGATGACTTATCTTCTTTGCATTTTTCCAGATTTTTTTAATTCTAGAAAATAAGCAACTCACCCATTCGCTAAATAATCAATCAATTTCTTGCCAAGACCTTGCTGGCTACCAGGAGAATGTGAATACTATAATGCTTTTAGAGAAGTCTTTTTCATTGATCGGTTACAAGGATAACATTATACTATCATATCCCTTTAAGAAGGCAAATTAGATATTTCTCTTCCAACTTATATTGCGCATACTGTAAGAATCATTGCTGATTACTAGTATCAATTATCCCTAAAAATAAAGAATATGCTTCCCCAAATAAATTATTTCCCTTAACACAGATCGAAGTTACTGCCATGTTGTAGGAAAAAAATTGACGAAGGTGACATTTCTTCAGTGGAAGCAATACCAAACTGACACATGAAGATAAAGCTTCTATTGAGACTGACACAATGCAAATGTAATAATTTGGGCAAATTATTTTAACATATCAGGCTTTAGAACCCTCATCTATAAAAATAAGGGAGAAAATATACTATTTAATCAAAATCTTTTCCCATTCCAAATTTCTCTGATTCCATGAAACACCCAAGACTTAAAAAATTTTCCTAGAACATGTCCTGTAAATGTTTGTCATACATTACCATGATATTCTGAAATATATATTTGGCCTTCAGTCCTATCTCCCGGCATTCATCTCCTAAACTCCTTGGAGTCTCCAAAGTGGTAAGTGTCTCTTTGTATGCTAATGAGTTGGCTGATGGCTGGCTGCCCCTAGCTAGCTTCAGGTTGGAGGCTGGTCACCAGAAAGACCAAAGCAGGATGAGAGGGTTGGGACTTTCAGCCAGGTTCCCGAACCTCCAGGGGTCAATGATTTGACCTTGATCACCAGTGGCCAATGATTTAATCACCATGGCTATGTAATGAAGCCTACATGAAAACCCAAAAGGACTGGGTTCTTTACTGATACCTGAACACATAGAGGTTTCTGGAGGGTGGCACACCCAGGGAGGGCATGGAAACTCCATGCTACTTGCCCCATACCTTGCCCTATGCATCTCTTCATTTGCATCCTTTATAACAAATGAGTAAATGTAAGTAAATGTTTCCCTGAGTTCTGTGAGCTGCTCTAGCAAATTAATCAAACCCAAGGAGGGGGCTGTGGGAACCCAAATTTATATTCAGTTGGTCATAACCATGGGCAAAACAACCTGGGGCTCTCAATCCACATGAGAAGTGTTGCTCAGTCCTGTGGGACTGAGCCCAAAGCCTGTGTGATCTGAGGCTATCTTCTGGCAGACCGTGTCAGAACTGAACTGAATTAAAGGACACCCAGCAGGTGACCACTGCAGAACTGATGGTTTGGTTGGATATTCCCCACAAATTTGGTCACAGAAGTCTACTGTCTTAGTCCGTTTGTGTTGCTATAACAGAAATATCTGAGACTGGGTAATTTATAAAGAAAGGAAGTTTATTCGGCTTATGATTCTGGGACAGCTATATCTGGCACAGGCCTCAGGCTGCTTCTACTCATGGCGGAAAGCGGCAGGCAGCCAGCGGGTACAAGCATATCGCATGGCAAGAGGAAGCAAGAGAGAGAGAGAGGAGGTGTCAGGATCTTTTTAAACAACCAGCTCTCATGGGAACTAATAGAGCAAGAACTCATTCATTAATCCCCCCCTAGAGAGCATTAATCTATTCATGAGGGATTCACCCCCATGACTCAATCAGTTTCCAACGTTGCCACACTGGGGATCAAATTTCCACGAGTTTTGGAGGGACAACACATCCAAACTCTACCATCTTCATTGTTCTGGTCTGAGAGCAGAGGAAAACCTGTTTTTTTCCTACAGAATTATTTAGTGCTTATTCTTAAGTAGTAATTTCTAAGGTTTCCTTTCAATAAGTTACTTACTACTTCTGCCACTACCACTAATAATATTAATTGGCAGATAACACTTCAGTACTTTCTATGTGCAGAAAAGGTTCAACATTTTACGTAGATTATATTTAATCCTCACAATAACCTTCCAAAACAGGTATGATTATTATCCTAAATTTAAAGATGAGGAAACTAAGGCCTACAGAAGCCCAAGACCACATGACTCTGGTTAATTGACAAAGCTGAGCTTTGAACATGGGCAAAAGGAACTCAAAAGTCTCTTTGGAAGTTTACTTCAGAGGCTGTGATGAGAATACAACAGCCCTGTCTGGCACACAACCAGATCCTCTTTTGATCAACCAATACGATCTGATAAGATTAAGTAAAGAAAACAAGAAACAATATTCTGCATCTACTCTTAGGACTAAATTCTGCTAAACTTAATCTGAATTGCAGAGATACAACCTTAGCCTCACACTGGCAAATTGCTCTAAACAGAGAAATCAACCCACATTCAAAGTACCACAATAATAAAACATGGTAGAAGTCTTGTTAGCCACTCACCAAAAGATCTATATCAACATAGTGAAAAACAAATATATTTTGTGTATATATTTATATGTTACTCTAATTCTGATGTACACAAGAAGGAATAATTTCTAACAGTTCTCTTAACAAAAATGAATTTTTGTCTTGCGGTTTTTCTATTTTCATCACAACTAATGAATAAACAAATGCACATAGTTCTACCTTTTCCTACTCCACACTTGTTAATTTACTACTAAATAACTAAGATATAATTCTACATTACTTGCAACTGATACTTCCTAATACTGACACCAGAGGTTTTAAATATATTTCTTTATTTTAATGCAGAAGCACAAATGAGCTTTATGAATATTATTCTTTTGTTTATGAAGATGGATTCCAAACTAGCACAGCAACCCAATAAAAAAATGCCCAGCAAGCTTTAGCCTAGTATTAGGAACTAGCGCAAAAATGTATCCCCCTCTTTGTACTTGTGGATGCTCGTCACTATTCCAACAAAACTTAATAGACCAGAGGAATGTCCCATAAAGTTAATAAAATGACTCTGAGATAAGACTATTTAAAGATAAACTACACTATGTTTTATAAGTCAGGTATAAGCTGAGAAAGGACAGCATCAAAATGTGCAAGTCAAAAAATGTTTCAACAGAACAGACTTAGCAAATCCTCAGCACTGGAACTAAGTGACACTCTAAAAGCCTGAACAGGCAGCACACACCACCTGGAAGCAGGCAAGAAACACATCCAGGGTCATAGGCAGGAGCCGAGGGCAGCCCTCACCGCCCAGATGAAGGCAAGGAGCACACCCCGGGTCCTAGCAAGGAGCTGAGGGCAGCTGTTAACACCCAGGAGCAGGAAAGGTGCACATCCTGGGTCCTAGGAAGAAGCCGAGGGCAGCCCCAACTGCCCTGACCGCCCAGATGAAGGCAAGGAGCACACCCCGGGTCCTAGCAAGGAGCTGAGGGCAGCTGTTAACACCCAGAAGCAGGAAAGGTGCACATCCTGGGTCCTAGGAAGAAGCCGAGGGCAGCCCCAACTGCCCTGAAGCAGGCAAAGAGTATGCCTGGGATCCTAGGTAGGAGCCAAGGGCAGCACCCCCTACCCAGAAACAGGCAAGGAGTGTGCTGGAAACACTACTTCTGCATGGGTGGCCTGCCACAGCCAGGGCTGCCGCAAAAGCAGTTTGCCAACATAGCAGTAGCCACAGCCACCATGCAGGTGGCCCACAAGACACTCAACTGCAATGACACAAGGAGAGTCACCAGCAGAGACCAAAAAAAGAAGAGGAAGTCTCTCTCCTCAAAGCCCACTCCAGCATAACAGAAGACGCAACTGTTCTACCAGATGACTACATTTCACTGCATAGATACTAGAAATACAAAAGTCCAAGAAAATTTGACACCACTAAAAGAATACGGTAATCCTCAAACACCAGACCCTGTAGAGCAGGAACCCCTTGAAATGACTGAAAAGGATTTCTGAGCAACAACCTTAAGGAAACTCATGGATATAGAAGATAACTCAGACAACATAATGAAACGAGACAAAAATCCAGGATATGAGGGAGAAAATTTACAAAGAGATTAATACCTTAAAAAAAGAATGTAGCAGAAGCCATGGAACTGAAAGATTCACTCAACAAAATAAAAAATGCAACTGAGAGCTAAAGTGGCAGGCTAGAACAAGCAGAAGAAAGAATTTCTGATCTTGAAGAGTGTTTTCGAAATAACCCAGCTAAACTAAAAAAAGAAAAAAAAGAATTCAAAAAAATGAAGATAACTAAAGAGAGCTAGCAGACTACCTTAAGTGCACACATATTCGAATCATAGGTGTTCCAAAAGGGGAGGAGAAAGGAAAAGGCATGGAAAATCTATCCAATGAAATAATAAGGAAAAACTTCCCAGATATAAGGAGTGAAACAGAACTTCAAATCCAGGAGGCTCAAGGATCCCTGAATAGATTCAACCCAAAAAGATCCTCTCCAAGACACATTATAGTCAAACTGGCAAAGCTTAAAGACAGAGAAAATCTTAAAAGAAGCAAGAGAAAAGTGTAAAGTCACCTACAAGGGAGCCCCTACCAGACCAACAGCAGACTTTTCAACAGAAATTCTACAGGCCAGAAGAAAATGAGATGACATATTCAAAATACTGAAAGAAAAAAAAAAACCTGCCAGCCAAGAATACTATACCCAGCAAGGCTATCCTTCAGAAATGAGGGATAAATAGTGTATTTTCCAGACAAACAAAAACTGGTCACCACCACACAACCAGCCTTGCAAGAAATCCTCAAGGAAGTCCTGCATCTGGAATCCAAAAAAAAAAAAATAATCACTACCATGAATACACAAGAAAGAACAAAACCCACTGGTAGGACAAAAATGCAAATGAGAAAGAAAAAGAAACTAAATCTCACCACCACAAAAAACCATAATGACAGTGAAACAAAGGCAAGTAAATTCTCAGTCTCTCTGGAAGATGATAGGGAAACAATTCATTTTTCTAAAACTAGTAAGTAAAAGGGAAGAGTCAAGCATTTATTTTGCCTTTCCTATATGAATTGTTCCTTAGAGTAAATTCTCAGTCTCTCTGGAAGATGATAGGGAAACAATTCATTTTTCTAAAAGTAGTAAGTAAAAGGGAAGAGTCAAGCATTTATTTTGCCTTTCCTATATGAATTGTTCCTTAGGGTAACCTAAACAGCTGAGGAAGCAACACTTTTGTCTACTAAAGTATCCCAGCTAGTAAATAAAGAGGGAATAATTACAAAAATGGTATTTTTTAAAAATAAAAATGTTTAAAAAAAATAATTACAATATGGTATTTTGCAAACCCCTATTGAAATAATGGATCTACCAAATGACCATCAATGTCTACTAACATCACAGAGAGAGACAATCAGACAAAATGGGCCTCTTGAAGTAAGAACACAGATCTCCAAAGACCAATCTAAACTGAGTGATACCAAGACTCAGGATCCAGCAACCAATCATCAGGAAATGCAGGGGATGGTGGAACGTGTTAAATGACACTACTGGGATGTAGCCAGCAAATCCAGACCTTGGAAAACTTTACGGGATAAAGGGGGAAAAACTAAATGAAGGGGGAATCTATGGATTAAAAGAAACTTAAGAGACAGCTGACATAGCAAACAACACAACAAGCAGAACTTGTCTGGATCCTGATGTAAACAAATCAGTTGTAAGAAAGAGAGAAATTTTCACCTGTTTAACATTTGATTATATTAAAGAATTATTATAGATTTTTAAAATGTGGGGAGTGGGGGGTATATCATTCTAGTAGCAGTAAACTAACATTTAGGGAAATAAAAAAAGATAATCTCTGCATGATTCTTTAATGATGCACTGTAGGTTGCCTTATTTTAGTGAATTTAACTTTTTTTAACTGGAACCTTTGCAAATAAATGTTTCACAGTGGTTTTCACAAATATTTCTAACAATGTATTTTAAAAACAGCTTGAAGTGTTTTTACACAGAGATTATAAAAAGATAAATTTTTGCATAATTTTTTTTTAAAGTTGTGGGCTGCTTTATTTCCATGGATCAAACTGTTTTCTAAACTGTAAACTCTGTAAGCAAGTGTTTCACAGTAGTTTTTATGAGTATTTTTAACCATTACTTTCAACGTGGGATTAATAAAGGTTTTCACATACAGGTTTTAAATAAATTAATCTCTGAATGATAAAAATAAAATAAAAGCCTGAACAAAATACACATACAACAGAAATAATACTTCACATAGTAGAGAGTATAAAAATTGGATTAAAATCCACCTTATAATATTTATTAACCATTAAAATCTTGGGCAAGTCACTTAATTTAAGTCTGTTTGCTCACCTGGAATATGGGAAAAATAATGCCAACTCAAGAAGCTATTATGGGAATTAAATGCAATGGCATGAGGTGCTTAAATGTGTTTAGCAAATAAATATCATTTAATGTGTGCATAATATTACTACAATTATAAAATAACTGCAATAAAAAGAGGCACATGTAAATATAAACAGATCTAAGTATTATATATTTATGTATTACATATTTACATATCATATATAAACCCTAAGCCATTTGGATTCATGCATAATGAAATAATTTAATAATTTACAATCACCATACCACCTACCTCTACTTCTTAAAAATATATTGAGGGGAAAAAAGCTACAGTAACAAACAAAAAATCTCTTGGTACAATGTCCCTCAATACATATGCACATACTCAAATACAACCAATGTCTAACACACTACCTTACTCATAGCACACATATAATAAATATTTTGGGAACTTCAATCACTATTTCCTTTTTTGAAATAGCTAAACCTATTATTAGAAAATAATTTTCTTGCATATATTTTAATTAGATTGTGCCCAATCCTTTCTAGGAAAAACAAATAACAAAATTAATGGAAAGGCAAGTGTAGGGTAATATAGAAAAGAAAGTAGAGAGAACCCGGACTCTGAACTGAGAAGGCCCAAGTTTACATCCCAATTTTATCACTTTATCTGGGTGTTATCAGCAAGACTTAACTTCAGCTTAGTTTCCTCCATCTGTAAAATACGGTTAATAATACCAACTTACGCAAAGTCAATGTTGCACACCTAGCACCCACGTAATATGTAATAGTTTCCAAATATAACTCTCCAATAAAAGGAACCAGAGCTCTTGGAGAAATGGGATGATTCCAAAGCTGGGGCAGGGAAACCACAAGATAAGCCTGGACCATCTTGTGATGCCAGAACGGTAGTGCTCAAAAAATCAAAGAACATGTCAAAAGGACATAGAAACCAATTTGATGGACTTCCCAATGGTCAAATCTAGAACAAGAGAGCACAAAAATATTGATAGCAATGGATTATAACACATACTAATAGAAATAAATAAATAGAATATAGAAGGGACAGCTCTACTATAGAATTTCCATTAATAAAAGTAGAAAGAATGTGGAAATAGAAAATCCCCATTTGGTAAAAATCACAATAATTGTTGTAGGCAAGAACTAAAAACAGATGCTAAAAATAGGGAACAAGTATGTGAGAGAAAGTAGGATATTTACATAGCATCAAAGTATCTCCCCAGAAGATGCTATTACAAAGAGAACTTAACGGTTGAGAAACCTGGAAAACACCATCTTAACCAAACGATCAAAATTAACCTCACCAGTAATGGGACATATCAACATCATCAAGTTCCTGATTTGATACACAAGGACATCATCACTCTAGAGTACTGTTGCCAAGAATGTATAACTTGAACTTAAGTACATCTATGAAATACCTGGCCAGTACTCTTCCAAAGCGTCAAAGTTATAAAAGACAGAAAGACGGAAGAGTTGTTTCAAATTAAAGGAGACTAAGAAAACATGACAGCTTAATGCAAAATGTAATCATGGACTGTATCCTAAACCAGAAAAAGGACATTAGAACAACTAACAAAACTTGAGTAATGTAAGTAGATACTAATATTTTCAGTAGATAATAATATTGTATAGATGTTAATTTCCTAATTTGGCTATGCAAGATGTTAACATTTGGGGAAGCTGCCTGAAGGGTATATGGATATTCTTTGTATATTTTTCCTACTTTTTTGTAGGTCTAAAATGATTTCAAAGTGAAAATGAATAAATATCTGTCTTCACCAACCTCACATAATTTAATTACTTTGAGAATCAGATAAAACAATGGACATATAGGTGCTCTGTAAAATCTAAAGCAATATATAAATGTTAGCAGCTTTCATTATCATTTCTAATTTTGATACTATAAAATGCCTAACACTTTCTCTTTGCAGTCCCACAAATATACTTTCAAGTATTTTTTTTAATTTCAAATCTACGGGAAGAACCTGAATTGCTAACTGGGATTACATGCAGAATTTTGGTCCTAAACCAAGGGTGCTTAAATTTCTACTCCAAAGGGAAAAAAAATTCTGAAAATGTAGTCTAACCATTTAAAAACAAATCCCCTCTCCCTATCACCATGGACCTTCAAGAAGATCCTAAGACAAGAATTTTTCTGAAGGAACAAAGCAATATGAGGAGGACTAGCTTACAATTACTTTACAATAACTGCCAGATATCTTTGAATGATAACTCTTCAGTAGATAATAGTGAAAAAATTCTCAAGATTACCTAGGTTGGCAAAAAGACCAACATGTTTACGTGATCCCTTCAATACTTTTACCTTGACCTCTCACCCATAAAATCTTTATTTTTTTAGTATAAATAACTGAATGGAAAGGAGAAATAAATATAGTTCAGTAGGTTCATGACAAGTTATTTGAGGAGTTTGGAATCACAACTGTGTTCTTCACCTAAAATACCCCTTAGTCTTCCAATCAGAAATCTATAGGCTGTTTGGACCATTTAAAAATGACTTAGTCAAGTGAACAGATATGATGTGGGAGGGAGGGAAGGGGGTGGAGAAGAACGGGTAAAGGGGCATGAAAATCAACTACAATGTATACTGAGAAGTAAAATAAAATTTTTAAAAAATGACTTAGAATGACACCTCATGCTCTTACATGACAGCCTGACCCAATTGGGCTAATTATCATACAATTATCCTTGTGCATCAAATCATTCACTTCAAAGTTCTTGCTAGTGAAGAAAATAATTTTTAAAAAAATGATTAAAGTTATACACATCCCACAGATAAAACTTAAGGTATTATTCATACATAAATAAAATTTTCTTTACAAACTTTTTCAAAAAGACTAAGTTCACAACATTCAATAGATCCTTATCTCTAAAAACACTAAATCTTTAACCCTTCTTACACAATCTATCCTGCCACACAAACTTCAAAGTGAATTAAAGACAGTTAAGACTGCAGCTACTTATCACAAGACTACTGAACTTTATATACATTTAAGCATAACACATAAAGATGCTTCTTCAAAATGAAGTAGTTTTTCTCACTCTTCTGGGAAAACTGTATTTCACCTAGCAGTGAATCAATATCTCCAAGTCCTTCATTACTAATCATTTATTTCTAATATTGGATTGAATACTGCTTGAAGGAAAGATCCAGATTTTGTTCATTTACATCCCTAATACCTACAGTACTAACACCTGGAACACAGTAAACCTCAAAAATGTTGGTTTCCATCCTCTCTGGCATATAATAAATGTTCAATAAATATTTGTTGTAGCTATTTTATTGAATATCAACATTAATGACTGTGCCAAATCTAAGAGCAATGTAAAATCTAGGAGATGGACTAAATTTGACTAATAAGAAATGCTACAACATCCTGATCTCCATCTGTTCGGCTGCTTCTATCAGCCTTCCATTCCAACACACATGTGTGACTGATCCTTTTGGGCCCACTGCACTGAAAAACATAATTACCACTAAAATATGTAGCATACGCATAATGGCTTTGAATTAAAAGATATTCCCTTACTGAAACAGTCCTAAACACTATTTTCACAGGATCTAAACACTTTAACATCTGATGTTTAGATAATACCGTACTTTGTCATGATATATGAATAATTAGGTGTATATAATTGGGTCCAGCACTTTGTCATTCGATAATGATTAAGTAAAATCTCTTATCACTAGACTTATTTTAAAATAATATTTATCTTTAACACCAAGTACCTAAAAGATAAAACAACAAATAAAATGTATTGAGCATCTTGCAGATTATAAGTAAAGATGACTGGCCTAATAAAGAAGTACCTCAAAGATATCACCAGGAAATGTTAAAGGAAACATTTCACTCAGTTCAAGAGATACATATACAAAAATCTTACATATACAAAAATCTTACTCAAGTCTCCTGTGGACTTTTTTAAAAATTACTTAATACATTAAAATATTCTCCTAAAAAATAAAGATTTTTACTTCAAATAGAATTATACAATGAAATAAAAATAAATCACCCTTAAAAATCTCACAATCTAAAGTTCAAAAAGACAGAATATGCAAATAATAGATCATTCTGAAATTAATGACAGACTGGATAGGAGATTAAGTCAAATTACAAAATATTAAAACCAAAAGTGCGAGAAATTATCTGAGCCATTTTACTCATTCTAGCAATGAGAAAAGAGGTTTTGCAAAAAGTTTCTCTTTAAAGGAAGACTACACATTGGGCAATGTAAGGACAAAATGAATAACCAACACTCACCATAACAAGCACATAAAAGGCCGAAAGACTGATTGTGGAAGGGGGAAAAAAAAAAGAGGCTATGAATGTATAAATAGTATTCCGAGAGAGGTAAAACATCATACCAGTGGAAGGGGAAAAAAAAAAAGAGGCTATGAATGTATAAATAGTATTCCGAGAGAGGTAAAACATCATACCAGGTAAGTGGCTGAATTCTGAAGTTAAAGTTTGAATCTCAACTCTGTCATTTACCAGCTTAACTTTAACAGACCTCATTTCCTCATTTATAAAATGAATGTTAACTGTACCTACCCCATAGGGTTGTTGTGGGATTAAATGAGTTTATCTCATGTAAATTAACTCATTCACTAAATCAATTCAGTGTCTGGCACTTAGTAAGCATTCAAAATTTTAGCAAAAATCATTATCTGTTACAGAAAATGCACATCAAGACCATCATAAGGTACGATTTTACACCCATTCTTTATTTTACTAGTGGGAGTATAAATTGGAACTATTTGGGGACACAATTTACATTACCTTGTAGACTTGAAAATTCACATCTTACAACCCAACTATTTCACTCCTACATATGTACTCAAGAGAATACTTAGCACATATGTATCAGGAGCATAAGTGAGAATGTTCATAGCAGTAATGTTTATACCTGGAAACGACTCAAAAAAAAAATTTGACAAGAGGATATTTAAACGTAACTTCACATAACAGAACATTATACAGCAACATAAATAAAATACTATTAAAAAGGAAAAATCTTAATAATGTATTACTGAGTTTAAAAAAAAAAATCAAGTTCCAGGAATTAACATATAAGAAAATATAAAGTTCAAAAACACCTCCCCCCCACCAAGGAAAGGAATGGTAAACACACTACTCAGGAAAAAGCTACTTCTGAGAAAAAAGGCAAGAGAATATGACAAAAACACAAGCACATTAGGTAGATGTTAGTTAGCACTAATGTTCTCATTCCTGAATTACACTGTGGTGGGTATTTATTAGTCAAGTAAATAAAAATTAAATTAAAATAATAGACTGTAGACTACAATGATGATGTATAATGATGTACAATGATGACGTACAATGATGTACAATGATGACAGTATGGAACAAGAAATGATTAATCCATTTCTGTAAACCTAAAAAAAAAAAGGATTGAAGGTTAAATATAATCTACTTTGGTGTGAAGGATTAAATGAGATAATGCATGTATGACATAGCAAAGTGCTTAATACATGTTAGCTACTATAAAAAATGGTATGATCAGAAGTTACTACAGAATAAAACACATCTGAAAAATTAAAATCTCCTCCCAAGCTAAACCAACCTCTTTCCCATTTTCCCAAAGCAGAACCATACCTAAAAAAGATAGACTGCCCCAAGAAAACCAGTGGCACAGTAGGGCTCCTGATTCCCTACCAAGCCAATTTTCCTTCCTCTACCTCAGTATGTCATAAACCTGTTTTGACAGTCACTACCCTCATCATTTCATTTTTTGCCTGTGTGTACCATGAATATTATCCAAAACATGTTGTTCCTAAAAGGAAAGGTTTTAATCCTGGTCAATTAAAAATGAAACAAAAACCTCAGATGATAATCATAAAATTATATAGATGATAATCATAAAATTTAATACAGTAAAAGCCAAAAACAGTATTACCTTGTCTACCAGAGATAGAGGTTAATACTACTTACTACTCCTTAAAAATACACACACGCACACGCACACACACAAACATGTAATCTTTTTTTACTTAAAATTCAAAAAGTATTGGGAAAGGAATAACTTCTCAATTTAATTTAATGCCATGTCTGTGAGACAACTAAAATTACCTTACATGTAAGTAGCAAATTCCACATCTTGGAAAAAGTTACACTACTTCAAGCTACCTCCCTATTTAAAAAAAAAAAAAAAAAATCAGAACTTTAAGAGACTGAATACAGAACATGTCATAGTTTTCTAAAAATCTGCTCAGTTTGAAGGAATAGAAATGTCCAGAACTGTGCTGTCCAATACAGTTGCCACTGGACACGTGGCTATTTAAATTAAATAAAATTAAAAATTTAATTCCTCTATCATTCAAACCACATCTCAAGTACTCAACAGACAACTAGCAACACAGTAGCTATCATACTGGATACCACAGAGTTCTATTGGACCCACTGCCTTAGATTTTCAAAAGATTCTAATAAGGCCCAACTGAGCAAATGGAAACAAAGAAAATTTTAGTAGGGGGGAAAAAAAGTATCTTTCACTAAAGTAATAAGAAACATTTGGAATCAATTAAAAGCTAGTAGTAAAAATATATTGTCTTTTTCTACAATTCCTTCATAATCTGAGATTTCAAATGTTGGAGATACAACTAACCCCAGCAGGAATCCCTCCCTGATTGAGATGATAAGGCTACCAGTGGAATTGTGGAGACTGAAGCCATATCTGAATGCACAAGAGCAAACATTTATTTAGTGCTTCTTGAGTACCAAACACTGTAACATGGCCTATGAAATTCTTACAATTACATTACCTTTGTTAATATAAAGCAATTTGAAAGCATGCTCAAATAATGGACAGAATATCGATATATCTTCTAAAAATAATGGGTCCTGTATAATAATTTCTCACTTTCTACCCTTGATCACTTTAAACCATTAATGATCTACCTCCTCCCCCATGTGTCTCAACATCCTTGTGAATTTATTGTTTAGGGATAACTGGAAGTTAGCCAGTGGGGTAACTGTGTCATATAGACACAAACAAACTTCCATAAAACATCTTAGACTTACTGTGATGACAGACAAGCTGACTTTCGTATTCTATTTCATATGAAAATGTAATACTGGGCAAGACCCATTATAGTTAAAAATCCCCGCTCTAAACTATTGTGCAATATTTAGAATGTCATACTTCCTTGTTGACACTCAAGATTTACATTTGTGTTCAGCTTACTATTTCATGAAAATAAGAGATAATACTGAAAGAATAGGATTCTCAGAGGAGTGGGCTTCAAGGTTGAATTGTAAGGACTGCAGGTAAATTCAAATTTGAATTGCTGTAGCTAAATTATAGATGACAAATGTTACATCATTGCTTTTCTCAGATTTCTTCACTAAGTATCCCAATTGCCTAGGCAATGTATCCCAAAGCAATCTTTAAAAAGTATACAATTACTCTGAAATCTAATAACTATCTCAAAGATTTATGTGAGTACTAAATTCTAATCAATAATATAGTTGCTTTCCCAATATGAAGTGTTTTTAATTGTTCACATTAGGAAAGAATGGAAAGCTTTTTAACCACTAAATCTTTACATATTTATATCTTATTGCATATTTGTGTATGTACACTGTGACAAAAGGTAAAATGTACTTGTTACATTTAGACTACCTGATATAGTCAAAAAGCATAAAAGCCACTGTTTGGGGCACAGGCTTTGGAGTCAGAAGATATTTACCAGCTATGTAATCTTCGCCAAGTTATTTAACTTTCCCAAACCTCAGTTTCCTCATCTTTGTAAATGACGTATTAACAGTAATAGCACTTAAAATAAATGGTTGTAATGAAGAATATCCATAAAATGATTTTAAACCAATGCTAATAATCACTCAAGTATTGGCTGCCATTTAATTATGTACTAGGAACTATATAAAACCACAAGGTACTAAAAGACAAGTATGGAATCTAAGAAATTTAAGAATGAATTTCGTTTATAAATAATTCATGATAAAAAAATGTAAATTTTTAGAAGCAGCAATTCATAGTAAGAATTTTTTTTAAAAACCCACTTATACACTTTGACAAAATTGTTCTACTCCTGTAAATTTATCTTAAGATTAACTGAACAGAAGAAAAGTTACATGCAAAAAGATGCTCACTACAATGTTATTTATAGTAGTAAAGAGCTAGAAACCTGAAGTGCTCATTAAGGAGGTAACAGATTTGTAAACTTTTGGTGCAACTTGAAATATTACAAGTATTAAAATGATGATTATTAAAAAACTATATAGAAGCATAAAGTCTTTATATTAAATATATCAGGTGAGAATGAATAATAAGTATTTGTGTGTACACTATTAAAACAAGCAAAAATACATATGTATGGAACTAGAAGCAAATGAAAGTGGTATTGGGTTTTTGGCTGATTTTTTTTTTCTTCAATGTAATTATGGCCCCTTGTGCTCCAAAACAAAGGAAGTCAGTTTAAAAGATTCACACTTAGTTTTACTGTTTTCCTTGTACTACATGGCTACACTTATCTGAGTCAGAGTAAAAGCAAAAATTGGGCTAATCAATAATTCTTTTCTCTAAAATCATTCTTTTTATTTGATGTATGCTGGGGCTAGTCCACATTACACAGGTTCAGACTCAAAAGCAATAGGGTCTGCACAGCATCAGATAAATTATTTTCTTCTGAATTATTCAGAAGCTAAGTTTGCTCCCTCCTTAAGTATCAAGACTAGGAAAAATTGCTGGAGAAAAACTAAGGTGACGACAGACTAGCTTTTCTCACTCATTTATCTCCCATCACTCCCATTCTTTTTTAAAATGATAATACCAAGTTGAAGAATATCCTAATTTGGGGCCGGCCCGGTGGCGCACTGCATAAGTGCGCCGCTTGGGAAGCGCGGCGGCGCTCCCGCCCGAGGGTTCGGATCCCACATACAGACCGGTTCCCGCTCACTGGCTGAGCGAGGCGCGGGAGCGACACTGAGGGTTGCGGTCCCGTTGCCGGTCCCCGGTCCGGTACGGGGGCAACACTGAGGGTTGCGATCCGTTGCCGGACACGGAAAAAAGACAAAAAAAAAAAAAGAAGAATATCCTAATTTGACATCTGTATTTAGGTATTTGTTATATTTTCTTAACTTTTACTAAACTTAAGTTTGGTTCTTCAGACCAAATAACCATCAAGAAAAAAAGTATGTATATTCTTCATCATCATTTTTTTTTCCTTTTTTGTCTTTTTTTCGTGACTGGCAATGGATCGCAACCCTCAGTGTCGCGCCCGCACCTCGCTCAGCCAGTGAGCGGCGGTCTGTATGTGGGATCCGAACCCTCGGGGGGAGCGCCGCCGCGCTCCCAAGCGGCGCACTGTAGCAATGTGCCACCGGGCCGGCCCTTCATCATCATATTTTTAAGTTCCTGATTTATGCTCATTCAAGATCTTGATTCACAGACAACTTCAAATTCATTCCTAAACCAAGTTTGTGATGTATTCAAGGCAATTACTTTTTTTATTTTATTTTCCTTTTTGTCTTTTTTACTGACCGGTAATGGGATCGCAACCCTCGGTGTTGCTCACGCGCCTCGCTCAGCCAGTGAGCGGGAACCGGTCTGTATGTGGGATCCGAACCCTCGGACGGGAGCGCTGCCGCGCTTCCATTTTCCTTTTTGTCTTTTTTACTGACCGGTAATGGGATCGCAACCCTCGGTGTTGCGCCCACACCGCGCTCAGCCAGTGAGCGGGAACCGGTCTCCACATGGGATCCAAACCCTTGGCGGGAGCGCGCTCCCAAGCGGCGCATTCTCCAGTGCGCCACTGGGCCGGCCCAAGGCAATTACTTTTGAATTAACAACTTATGCAGTTTCAGAATAATAGGGCTAAACATCGGGCTAAATCAGAATATGAACAAATTTTTGAATTAGTTGTTGATGACCATAAAATGAACTAAACATAAGCTTACAGACCCTTAGCTGTCCAAATTGAAGTTAGAATTTCATTTTTCTTGATTTAGTCTAACTAGCAGATCAAGTCTATCCATCTAAACATTACTTATTACAGCTGTAAAACATTAAATGTCTAAATCTTTAACAATTTAAATTTCCCTAAGATGGAAAAAAACCCAAAAAGCCAAAAAACTTCCTATCCCCTTCTCTCCCATAAAAGTAGATTTGTGTCCTCCATAGAATGATAGTTGAAAGTTCCTTCATTTAACTGTAATAAAGATGGATTACTGAAAATGAGGGAGAGATATCAAATCTATTTATATTTTCAAAATGTGCTCAGGTATTAAAGTTGTTTTAATAACAACCTCTAGAAATATACTCCTTTTATAACTAAATAGTTGTATTAAGAATCAAACAAAAAACTAGCTAGAGCTAGGTCTTTGTCCTATTGTCCTGCCCAACACTAGTTATATCTATCTTTTCATTCATTCTTTTCCCAGAACATGGAAGAAAATATTCACAATATTTAGGAGTTTTTGTTGTTCTTGTTGGAGTTTTTAAAGTTCTTCTAAAAAGCTGCCTTCTAACATTTAAAGTGAAATAGAATCTTTCTAGGTTAATAATCCTTCTTAAAAAGTATCCCCACCATCAGGCTAAAAGAAAATGAGTACTGATTATTTCATGAACACAGTATCTTTCTTCTGAAGAACTAAAAGTTCTTTTTAATAATTTCTTATCTCTAATCAAAAAATGTTACTTGGAATAGGAAGGTTACATTTATGTCAACATCCCTCTGAAGTATCTTGGTTTTACAGATGGAGAATCAAGCACAAAGACAGGTTACGTAATTTGCCAAAGTCTTAATGCTACAGTCAGCAGTAACCCAAGGATCACGTTAATTGTGAACACCATGTTTACTGTATAAATTTAGTAAGTAAATTTTGTTTTGAAAGGGCCTCTCTAACCACATTAATGGAGTACCCCAAGACTACAAAATCTTCTATCAACAAGAATACAATTTATTTGGATAAAACCCTACAGTATCAGTCAAAATCTTGGTTAGCCTCTCATAAGACCTTAAAGTTGCTAGTAAAATTCAAATCTGGATTATTTATTTACTTGTGCATCTTCCCCTCTACTTTCTAATTCTCAATATCCTTCATTTCTGATAGGACTATTAGTACACGAGATCTTATCATTTCCAATACTCTTAACTCCTCCCAGCTAAGCCCTTCCCTTTTCTTATCCTCCTCCCTCACCACTCTTAGTACTACTTCTTTAACCTGTAGAGGCAGGTGGCCACATTCATGCTCCCACTCTAAGTCACTCATCCCACACTCACACTAAATACACTGACTCAGGATTCCTCTCCACCTCACTCCTGATAAACTATCCCTAGCAACCTGAACATCCATATTTTTACCATTTTTAACATCCTAGCAGATCCTGGCTTCTCTACTCCAACAAACCTCATCTATGTATCTACTTTAATCTTTCCTCACATGTCATCACTGTGGAGCATTTGTTCTCTGATCAAAATCTTTCTATTTCCCCCATTTACATTCTACATGCTCTTTATCTTTACCAAAACGTTCGGACTTTCAAAAGCTGTCAATTCTATGTATCTGCCTATCACTTCAAGCTTACTTTTTATTTAAAATCTAGTCTATCCACAGTGTGGTATAAATACTGTGCTGTGTGTGTGTGTGTATGTGTGTGTCCGTGTCCGGCCGCACCACCGCGCTCAGCCAGTGAGCACACCGGCCATCCCTATATAGGATCCGAACCTGCGGCGGGGTCCGGCCGCACCACCGCGCTCAGCCAGTGAGCACACCGGCCATCCCTATATAGGATCCGAACCTGCGGCGGGAGCACTGCTGTGCTCCCAGTGCCGCACTCTCCTGGGGGCCGGCCCTCACCTTGGTTTCTAAAACACTTTCCTCTCTGAACCCTCCTACCTGTCAAAACTCTTCTGTCTGTTGGTATCTCTTTTTTCATCAACTCCCCATTAAAATCGTTGCTGTTTCTCACCATTCATCTTTCCGTTATTGTTTACTGTTCCCCAGGGGCTATTTTCCACGTACTTCAACAATTACATATACTGAAGACATCACCTGTAACTCTACCCTCTTAATCTTCTGAGCTAATCCTATATTTAAAACATTTTATGGGGCATTTTCTACCTTGACATCTAGTAAACACCCAGACTCAAAAAGATCAAAATTAGGTTATTTTCCCATTTAAAAACCTGCCCCATCTCTATTCCCACTTCATTTAAAAGCATCACAGCAGCCCAAATTTAAAATGATAAAGTCGTCCCATACTCTCCTTACACCTCTCTTCACATTCAGTCAAGTAATCCTACTTACTGAACATCTAAAATGCCTCTCAAATTCGTCCTCAACAGTTTCAAATGCTCTACTTCCAGCTCTGCTTTTGTTTGTTTGTTTTGGGTTTTTTTTTTTTGGTCCCTACTCATCAACTGGAGTTCATTTTCTTCCCCAAATCAACTGTCCAAATGAGCCCCAGTATTTAGCCTTCTACACACATCTCATATCACTACCTCACTTAAAATAATGGCTCCTCATTGTCTAAATGGTAAAGACTTAATCCAGTGCTTCTCATTAACTACCCTTCCTGACTGAAGAGAGCTGTGATGAGGAGGGAGGGTAGTTCAAAGAACAAATCCTTTTTAACACTTGAGTGTTTCATTTGAAAAATTAATGGAACTCTGTTCAAAAGTAATGTTATTACTGACCAGTTAAATAAATTTTCCTCAACTTTTCAAAAAAACTGATTTTTAGGAGCTTCTACCATGTTCATCTTGTGGTTCTCATGATCCAGCCTAGCCACCACCACCTGCACCAACGTTGTTGATCCACAGGTAAGCACAAATCTACTCATGATCTGGTCCCTAACTCTTTTTCTTATCCCTTCGCCACTCCTCCAAACAAGTATATCCATAAAGCGGTTGCTTTCCTTCAAACTTTTTCCCTTCTTCCTTCTATGTTCATTTTCTCCCCACCTTTCTTCTTGGTTGGAATGCCAGTACTCCTTTCCATGCCCTCATCCTAGGTTGCCACCTCTTTTGTGAAGCCTTCCTACACATACAACCTCCACTCTGCCATCCACCCCCATGTACAATCACTTTCTCCTTGAGCCTTGAAGAACTTCATAAGCAGAGAACGCATCACATTTCAGAAGGATCTATTTCCTCTTGCTGGATAGTGAAAGCAGTTATCACATTTTACTTATTTTTGTAACTCCAGAGCTAAGGACAAAGTCAAGTGCATAGTAGGCACTCAAATGTCACTGAACCGAAATCCTTGAAGAAAAAGTTACTAATGGTGCCTGTTCAAATCTGTCCTGGCACTCTCCTGGATGGCTCCTGTTTTACCTTAAATATCCAGCTCTATGATTTAGCACTTTGTTTTAATAGAACATGGTATCATAAATAAATGTTAGGAAAACAGTATCTCACTATGTTTATCCTGCAATCTCAAGTAACCCTGCACACTGTTGCATATCCCTGGAGTACTGATTCTAATTTTCTTTTTGTCTTGGTTTATTTAGGTTATTATTTACATATATTAAAATTTGCCAACTGAAAAAATAATCTGTCTTGAAAGTGTAAGAAAATCAACATATATATATGTAGTTTAGAAGCAAATAAACTGCTGAAATGTTTAATAATGCTTTTACATACTAAGGGGAAAAAACCCAGAAATAATCCCTTATTTCAATCTCAAAGAATCAGAATGACACAATAAACAGTAAAAACATATTTGGTGACTGCACTGAACTTAATAAAACACTCTGAGATAATGAAGTTATGGTAACTTTGAAAATACAATATCAGAAAAGTCACAATTCACTAAATTTTCATCTAAATTTTTGGTAATCCTACTATAGTATAATACGGAGAAGCCATTAATACTGTATTTGTGAAAATAATCCCTAGCCATGTGAACAGTCCAAGCAAGATGTGTCTAATCATATGCAATAGTATTATGTAATACTACCAGAAAAATAATTACATTCCACATTCCAAATCATAATGGCCTTTATCTAAACTATATCTAAACTATGACTCTTGTTATAAAGATAAAATTTAGAAATAAAATTATTAAGCTGATATTAGATTAAACTTTAATTTCGTTACTCCTGAATTTACTAAAGCTTATTTTCTGTTCCCTAAATGTAGAAACAAAATGCCTTGCAAGATAATTCAAAAATTTCAGGCACAAGGCAATTTCTACTAGTCAATCCTACATTTATGAGTAAAAGAAATCATATATTAAATGTGGATTTCAGAGTTAGAAAGAAAATTACTTAGGATTCCAGAACTTTCAAACTAAAAGAAACACTCTCATTTTAAATCAGAAAAAATAACTAAAATTCGAGGGAGCAGAAAATATAAATCTGTATTTTTGAACATTTACTTCCATTATTATGGGCAGAGATTAAACAACAATATTGCATCTCTGGCATTTATTAACATTTTATCATTTCTCTCCCTTAATCTTCAAATGTGATAAATTACATTGATTTTGTATGGTAGAAGAACTCCATATGATGATGGCAAAGACTAGAGTTGTGTATCCACATGCCAACGAATGCCAAAGATTTCTGCAACCACCAGAAGGTAGGAAGATGCAAGGAATGATTATACTACTGGTTTCAGAGGGAACACAGACCTGACAAAACCTTGACTTTGGACTTCTAGCCTCCAGAATTATGAGAAAAAAATCTGTTTTAAGTCACCCAGTTAGTGGTAATTTGTTACAGCAGCCCTAGGAAACTAATACATTTGATGTCACAAGTACCTCTAAAACTGTGATGGCTTTGTTAGCATTTCCTTCAATTACGAATGTAAACAAGTTTCAGTTAGAGATTAGTAAAGTCTTAACATTAGGAATGCACCAATTGTTTCCAAATTTTATGTTGTGGTTGTTCAAAATTCATGCTTTCACTTCATCTTCCTACCAGATCTCTACTAAATCTTTCATTTGCTTAAATACGTCAAAATAACAATATAATAAAAGTAACAAAGTCTAGTGACTTACAATGTGTCTACCATTGTATTACTTTAAGATACATCATACACCTTTAGCACAAGAAGGGTCCATAATGATACTTAGTCCAAATTCCTTGATTTACAAATGCATAAACTAAGGCCTACAGAGGCTGTCACTTGCTAGGATCACAAAAAAAATTAGGAACTGCTAGAACAGAATTGCATCTCCGAATGTCCAGTGTTCTTTACACTAAATCATACTGTATAAAAGATGGCAAGAGTTAAATAAATGATATGCAAAAAGCTTTTGCATTATCATTTTAATTCTAATTATAATATAGTACTTAAGAACATTCTAGTTAACCCCAAAACAACTTAACAATTTTTTTAAATCCACTTTATCATCCATTGCATTTAAAAAATAGGAACAAGATGTCATTTTTTACCTTCAGAATTAGCAAAACATTTTTCAAAGAGAATTGGACAGACATAAACATAAGCATTCTCATACACTGAGTTTTTCTCTTCCAGAAGGCAATTCAGCAGAAAAAAATTTTAAATATTTGCATCTCTTTTCTATTCTAGACCATCACAATAAAAAAAAGTAACAGATATGGATAAAGACAGACCTCAGGATCAAATGCACCATTGTTCAAAAATAACAGAAATATCTGACAATAGTAGACTGATTAAAACTAATATATATCATATGTTGAACATAATGTAGCCACTAAAAATTATGATGTACAAGAACATTTAATGACATGGAAAAATATTCACAATATATTAAGCCACAATATCCACTGTGCAATTCCATCCCATTGAGAATAAACACATGTACTACATACATAAACTATATAATACTTGTATAAAGCATTTATCACAGTGCTCGGCACACAGAAAAACCCAATAAATGAATCATCAACATCATAGGAAAAGAACACTTTTTATCTAGAGGTATGATATGGATTGGCTAACCCAAGTTTTAAGTATTATTAGTAACTTGATCCCCACTGTGACTTATAAGAGGGTGGGAAATCCTATATGGTAACTGAAAGGTGGGGCCTTGAAGAGGTGATTAGATTCTGAGGACCATGCCTAGTGAATGGATTAATAATGATGGTCATGGGTGTGGTTTTGAGGGCTTTAAAAAAGACAGCAATAAGACTCTCTTTCTCTGCTCTGCCATTTTCTGCCATGTGAAACCCTTGCATTGCTGTAAAGCCATGACCAAAGAAAACCTTCACCAGATGTGTTCCCTAGACTTTGGACTTCCCAGCCTCTGAAACTGTAAGCAATAAATTTCATTTTCTTATGAATATTCAGTTCCAGGTATTTTGTTACAAGGAACAGAAACAGACCAATACAAGGTAGACATAAATAAAATTATTACTCACATTAGAGATCATTTTATAAATTATCTGAAATAAACTACTAGTCTTGCATGGGGTGAAGTAGTATTTCTTAAAACTGGCACTTTTAAGGCAGTTCCAGTTTCTACTGAAGTTTGGAGAAGGTAGACTTTTCTTTACCAATCCTTTCCCCAAACTTGATTAGACTAGTCAAGTTCAAGTTAAACAACCCATGGAAAATGTTACATCGTTCCCTTTCCCTCCAGGCACATCTCAGTCACCAAGAGCTTCATCATAAAATTATGGAACCTACTGCCTTTTACTCTTTCCTGATCAATTTCAACTTCTTTATCCCTAGGTCAGTTCCTAACAGTTGGCACTACTATAAAGGAACTGTGGGGGGAGGGAGAGAGATTTAAAGAACTTTAAATTGACAATGGACAAAGATATAAAGTCTTAAGTGCTGAGAACAACCATATGCTAGCAAACTGGAAAATCTAGAAGAAATTGATAAATTCCTGGACACATACAAGTTACGCAGGTTGAATCATGGAGGATTAGGAAACCTAAACAGATCAAAAATGAGTAACGAGATTGAAGCAGTAATAAAAGTCTTCCAACAAAGAAAACCCCAGAACCAGATGGCTTCACTGCCAAATTCTACCATATATTTAAAGAACTAATAATACAAATTCTTCTTAAACTCTTCCAAAATATTGAACAGGAGGGAATACTTTTAAACTCATTCTACGAGGCCAGCATTACCCTCATACCAAAACCTGAAAAGGACACAAAGAAAAAAGAAAACTACAGACCAACATGCCTGATGAAATAGATTAAAAAATCCTCAAAACATACTAGTGAACAAAATCCAACACATTAAAAAGATCATTCACCATGATCAAATGGGATTCATCCTAGGGATGCAAGGATGATTCAATTTATGCAAATCAATAAACGGGATACATCGCATGAACAGAATGAAGGAAAAAACTTTATGATCATCTCAATAAATGCAGAAAAAGCATTTGAAAAAATTCAACACCCCATCATGATCAAAGCACTCAAACTAGGTATAGAAGGAATGTACAATAAACATGATACATCACATCTACAGAATGAAGGAAAAAAATACATGATCGTTTCAATATATGCAGAAAAAGCATTTGATAAGATTTAACAGCCCATCATGATCAAAACACTCAAATTAGGTATAGAAGGAATGTACTTCAACATAATAAAGGCCATATATGACAAACCCACAGCTAATTTCATACTTAACGGACAAAAGTTGAAGCTTTTCCTCTAAGATTTGGAGCAAGACAAGGATGTTCACTTTCCCCATCCTTATTCAACATAGTACTGGAAGTTCTAGCCAGAGAAATAAGGCAAAAGAAAGTCATAAAGGGTATCAAAATTAGAAAGAAGGAAGTTGAACTATCTCTATTTGCAAATGACATGATCACGTATATATAGAGACCCTAAAGACAAAAAATTGCTAGACAAAATGAATTCAGTGAAGCAGCAGGTTACAAAAATCAACACAAAAAATCAATAGCATTTCTATTGAAATATCTGAAATATCTAAAAAAGAATTCAAGAAAGGAATCCCACTCATGATAGCTTCCAAAAAAATGAAATATTTAGGAGTAAGTTTAACCAAGGGGCAAAAGATCTTTAGGATGAAAACTACAAAACAGTGATGAAAGAAACTGAAGAAGACACAAATAAATGAAAAGATATCCTGTGTTCCCAGGTTGGAAGAATTAATATCATCACAGTGACCACACTGCCCAAAGCAATCTACAATTTCAACACAATCTGTATGAAAATACCAATGACACTCTTCACAGAAATAGGAATTACAATCTTAAAATTTGCATGGAACCACAAAAGACCCCACATAGCCAAAGCAATCTTGCATCACACTGCCTGACTTCAAACTATACCATAAAGCTATAGCAATCAAAACAGCATGATATTGGCATAAAAACAGACAAACAGACCAATGGAACAGAATAGAGAGCACGGAAATATATCCACACATTTACAGCCAACTGCTTTTTCAACACAGGTACCAAGAATATACATGTGGAAAGAACAGCCTCTTCAATAAGTGGTGATGGAAAAACTGGATATCCACATGCTGAAGATTCCAACTAGACCCCTCTTTCTCACCATACACAAAAATCAACTCAAAATGGATTAAAGAGGCCGGCCTGTGGCTCACTCGGTAGAGTGCGGTGCTGATAACACCAAGCCAAGGGTTGAGATCCCCTTATCGGTCATCTTTAAAAAAAAAAAAAAAAAAAAAAAGCGGATTAAAGACTTAAATTTTACACCCAAAAATATGAGAAGACCTGAAAAAAACAGGGAA